>NW_022884343.1:2437500-2744270 GCF_011952255.1 Bombus vosnesenskii
CTGGTAAAAAAATGCTTCACTAGAAAATAAGGGTATATATAAAATAAGTATACAAATACTTTTTTTTAACTATTGCAGTTTTCAGTTTTGGTGGTGGTTTGGACAATGTTAGTTGATTATATTAGATAGTATGAGTTTCTATAGGATCTGATTATAGTAGAGAGACAATATACTCAGTGGAAATTTCCTTAAACTGGTTCTTACTAGAATTTGGTTAAACTTGTTCTTATATCTTGCAATAAACCAATCTGAAGATTGAAGAAATTAATTTCAGAAATATCTTATTTGTAAACTTTAGCTCCATATATTACAAGGCAATAAAAGAAGAAATGATTCTAATATGAAGATGGTGAATCAGATCTGGAAATCATATCAAGGGTAATCCTGAGAATGGTGTAAAAGGATCATCCATGTCAATACTGACTCCTACATACAATTTCAATCTTTCATGGCCTCTTAAACTCCTTGACAAGGGTCGACATACATATATTAAATGTTATGCTGAACATGCCAATTCCAAGTTCAGACACACCTCACTAGCTCGAAAGATTCAATCATTGTAATGAAAACAATAAAGATCAATTATCCAGACAAAGTACATCCTATGTAGCATTAGTTCAATTAGGTTTGGATTAGGTTTGAATCCGATTTATATTACATTTGAATTAGCTTTGAATTAGATTTGGATTACGTTTGGATTAGATTTCAGTCAGTCAGTAAGTAGTTATAGATTCAATCAGACATCTAAATATGCCAATTGCAAGTTTAGACACAGTTCACTAGAAGTTACCTAACAATTTAATCACTATAGTAGATCTGGTAAAAATAAAATTATTCAGGTAGAATAACATTCTATCTGAATGCTAACAGCATTGATTGGGAAGGAATTTGAGAAATTTTAATTTACATATTAATAGGAAAATGAAAAAGAAAGGTTACCTGAATTATCAGTTTCATGATAGAGACTGTAGTTTATTGAAAGGATGGTATCATGCAATTGCAACATTTGAAAATAATATCTCCGTGTGAGCATTACACACCACGTTATTAGACGTTATTAAAGCGTTCGTTAATAGTCTGACCGTGTCTTGTAAAACGTCTAACGTGCAACGTTAATCGCTAAAGTGACAGGAGTGAGACAATCCTCTCTCTCTTGAGACTCCCGTATACATGCATCCAGTTCATCATCCACTATCTCCCTATCTACGTGTTGTTCGTTTCTAACCAATTGGAATGTTAATTTTAAGTAGCTATAATTATTTTTCTTATGTATTATGTATCGTATCTGTTTTGTTTGTTAAATTATTTTTGTTCTTCTTCAATACCAAATTTCAGTTCAGATTTTGTATAAATACAAATCCATTGAGGGGTAAAGAGTATATTATAAGTTCTCTACGAGTTTCATGAAAGGAATATAGCAATAGTTAACTTAAGTAAATATAATACATAATAACTTAAGCAACCTGGAGGTACTCTATGATCCCTGTGGCTACCTAAAATAGATGTAGACAAGATTTGTGATCTGTTAGATGAAACAGAGGGGGTGTCTAAATCGTTGAGTATTCCAATTCAATTGTTGATTTGAATTTCAAGTAAATTTCATTATTCAATAACTAAATTTTATATAACAACAGTTTGCTTTCAGGTAAGTGGATTCAATAGACAGGAATTTATTTAATTGGACACTAATTAAGATTTCTTTCCAATGAATGAAATTCTACTGTGTATGTTCTTTGCAGAAACTTGGAGTCTCTTGACTCGTAATTAGGTTGGAAATAAATTTCCACCGTGGGAGTGTCTATTGGTTAAACAGTAGAAGATCAAAGTAATCAGCGATATAAGTAGTTATGGTTGCAACTACCGCATCGAATTGCCCTGACGTGCGGTAAATTTGATGAAACATCGGTGTTACGCGAGGAATCCGCCAATTACGGCTGAACAGGTGCTAGTTTCTCATCAAAATACTCGTCAGGAATGATGCTACCAATGCTACCATATGAAGATATACTATTGCCAAGATACGTTGCTTCAAAGGCAGGTCAACAAAGTTCTGACTGAATTTTGCTTCCTTGATAATTTTTTTTTTAATTTGAGGTTCTACTCCTTTTCCTATCCATGAGAATTTACTTGAATGTCTTGGACAAAGAAACATAATAAAATAATACATTTTAAATATATGTAACTATAATCTTCCAATTATCAGTCATACCTAGATCTTAAATTCCTGGAATATCTTTAAAATATTATTATTAATATGTAGAAAGCAAAATTTTGTTAAAACGTATCCTAACCTCCAAGTCGTAAAGAGTTAAAGTGAAACGATCGACAGGAGACTACTAGAAAATAATTTGCTCTTTCCCATCAAACGAAGGGTGGGGCGATTAGTAAGCGAACGTGGTAGCCTTGATGTCCGTGGAAAAATTAAGCTGGAAGAGAAAACTTTCTCATGAGTCGGCGACCGTCATCAGCGCCGAGCAATTAGTTCGCTTTACGATCGTGGAATCTTAAAAAGTTTTCCACTTTTAAGGCGCTCGGTGGATCACGTGATTACGCAACAGGCGGTACACTGGCGCCACCATGTTTTTCTTCTTCCGCGGATGTTACAGGCCCCGATGCAATAAAAATAAATTTGACGATTGTCCGCTGAGACCATTTCAGCTTCGCGTTTCATAAGTTTACGCTTGACATTACACTTTGGAATTTCGTTCGATCGCTTTCTCCCTGAAGAAAGCGAACGAGGGAAAACGTACAAATTTGATATGAAAATTATTCTTCCACTCTCCATGGACATCGAGATAAAGGGCGTAGGAAAATCTTTAGTCTTTATGCGTATAATTTATAAAAGATCATTATCGACATTAAAACATGATTTTTACTACGTTTGTAAGAATTCTAAATTATATAGTTCTAGGAAATTTGAAATCTAATACTTTCGAATATTTGAAAGGTAAAAGGATGGAAGAAATAGGGTGAGGTGGGATGAAAAGGACATTGCAAATATTTCAAAGACGAATGGTCTACTCACGGCGATAATATTTTTTATTTTGCAACACCATCCATACATGTACACTGGCGTATAATTTCAGCTCGTTATTGTAAATATGGAGAGAGGTTTAGTGGCACTATATATGGTTACAGCTTGATAGCTAAGCTTTTCAATGTTATCAATTAAAAGCATAATGGTCTTTTAATTTCTGTTATATCTTGTTCGAAACAAAAATGTCACTTTTATGCCCGTACCACTTCTCCATAATCAGTAATAAATGTGTATTGTGTATTAATAAATAACAGTCACTTGGGACTAATGTCACGTCAGTAGCCATCACAATATTAAATTAATATATAAATAATATATCATAAGTTCTAAATATAATCCACCTATTAGAATCTAAAACATCTTCATGCTTTATTAGACACTTCTGCAATTCTAGAAGATGATACTAATAGAATCCCAGTATTAATAATACAGACATCAATAATTCATCATAGATCCTAAAAATCATCTATGTAGAATCTAGGTCATCTTGGTTCACCATTTAATATTCCTACAATTTTGTATAATTTTGTATATTATATTTAAAACATTTGAACGCTAATAATAGCGCACAGACATCAGTAATGTATCATAGATCCTATAGATCATTGATCTATAACCTGTGCCACCGTCGTCATAAAATATTTCTAGAATTCTCTGTAAAATAATATTTAGAAGATTGCGATGCTAATGATGTAGACGTCACCGATGTATCATAGATCATCGATCTAGACCATCTTCATTTATTATCGGGCATAGAGTATATGAAAGAAGTTACGCGCCGTTGGTCGTGGGAAGTGGTGCGAAAAAAGTTGCGAAATACAAGCACTGACTGGGTCTCTACTCAGGAGGAGCACATCCATCTCGAGTAGGTTGCATCTATCTCTTGTGAAACTGGTGTTAGAATGCCGTTGCACGAATTATCGGATGATTACGAGTAGTGGTTACGCCTACTGTCGTGATTCAGAAAGAAATTCATCAATGAACATGCCATAACGTCTTCGACACGAATGTTTCCATTAGAATGACGCAAAATCCGTGTCTCTGCCTCTATAGTGGGCGTTGAAATATTCCTCCTGTGCAGTTATTTATATAATTTATGGAGTTCAGTATGTGCCTCGTTATCTTTGCTTTCGCGCCACATAAAAAGATCATTATTAAAGCGCTTGGAAGTTGGAAATAAAAAGGCAGGCACACACAAATTTTCCAAAGAAATTTATTGGGAAGAAGGTTAAATGAATTATCAGAATAGTCAAAATGATCAATTCATAATTTTTCATAAAAATTATGCATTTTTGCCAAGTATGGATATTATCTTCCTTTGATGAAGACAACATGGATCTCGTTATGATAATAATTAGGAAGTCCAATATCCAATATTAAACAATATTCTGTGTTTTCAGAATCGTTGGAAACGAATTAGGATCCAAAGTCTGTATCTTCAGAAGATAATGAGGACCCGAAGTAAATATTACCAAAATGAGAATGAAGATTTGGTCAAATTGGAAACGTTGCCACGATGTAAACGCAAACCGAAGCATCTCCTCGGCCGTGAAAGGGTTGAAGTAACTTCGTGCTCTGCCCTGACCTGGTCTTGCTCGCGGTTGTTAGATGCATGTAAGGCTGGGCAGAAGGTGGATTGCTCGCTGAGCAATTCCGAGCGTGCGTACCCGCGCGTGCCTTTCTCCGTTTGCCTCTTGAATCCGTGCACCTTGGATGTGCCAGGAGATTTGTGACAATAGATTCTTCCTACTCCTTATAGAATACTAATTTTTCCATCTGCAATTGAAGAGAGAACAATTAATTTGGAATGTTAAGAATAAATGATCACAGTCTAGTGTTCATAAAGATTTAGAAATTCATAGAAAAAATACCCTTGCGTTGATGTAATAATAAATAGTATTTATTATCGCAGCTTAGTTTTATTCACAATTTTCAAAAATTAAAAAGAATATTAAATGTTATCGTCTGCATTATTTTTGCTTTGTGCTCTTCATATTGTGGTAGGATGGCTCTAAGTGCTGTATCAAACTGTATCTGTACTCCTAGTCAAATTAGGGAAGATGTGGAAAAAAATTTTTCATTTTCTTTATCATTATACAATTTTTATTGCAAATGCATTGATATACTTCATCTCTTATTTTTTATATCCCTTTATATCATTAATATATTGGTATTGTATAACTTAGTTGCCAACCCAATACTTTCTATACTTTCTAGTATTACTAATAGACCATAGTCTACATTCTTTAGTATTGTATCTTCAAATCTCACAATCAGCCTTATATATCTTTAATAACAATTCAAGAATTATCTTCAATAGCAACCAATATCTCATCTCACCACTCTTCAACACCAGCTCAAAAATATCTTCACTACCAATCAACTGTACCATATTTCTCATCATTAATTAATTTATTATCATCATAAATATAGTCGTACTTTTATCATTTACAGAAGCCAGTAATACAAAGAACCAGTCGAAAGGGTGCATAACCTCAAAGATACTGCGTTAAATAATCAATGAGAAGAATCAAAATCTCTACACCATAGATTTGAGGATTTGATTCATTAAAAAATAAAAGAAGAGAAGGAAGTGTTAGAAGTTGATGAGAGTGTACGACAAATCTGTGACTGCACTTAGCCGCATCGTGGGAAGGCTAATCCGGATCAATGCGATCCAAATGATCTTTCGAGGCGCGCGTTGACTTCTAGCCTCGAAGGTGCAGCATGAAGAAGTCATTCCATCGATTACATCGTGCTTCGAATCGGAAAGAATTTGATATTTCATAGGTGTCTGGAACAGGAGAGGCTGGATCATCACACTGAAGTATTTTGAACTTCTCTTGTAGTCATTGTTGCAGATGAAAACACATCATTTTCATATACTTCAAGTTGAGACCATTTTCCTAAATTATGGAAGTTGTTGTGAATAACAGAGGTTTGTTGTTTCCAGTAGATCATTGTACTTTGAACATCATAGAACGGCATAAGAAAATTCTTCTAAGAAAGAGTGAATTGATCAAAATATTCAATGTTTAAAATTGAGACGAATAATATGCATATCAACCAACATATATTCAGAAAAACGTAAGACTGCAAGAAGATGCAGTAAGATGCAAGTAAGATATCAAACCAAGTTCCAAGAATGATGGGAAATACTAAAATAGCAAACCTAACAGCAAAAAATTCAATCAATCTATGCTTCAACAAAATTACACCCTGTGATACCAACCCCTATACAGGAATTATCATCCAAAAATCTGAACCAATATTATTTTGCTATCTATCAAAAAATATCTATCAAATGTAGTAATACTGTAATAATAGCAAGTCTGGATTCTAGAATAATAAAATAACTAACACTACACATCATAATATCAAACTATAAAGAAGCTATTAATCCAAAACTCTGAAACAATCCTAATTTTCAATCTATCAGGAAGTGTCCTTCAACTATGTGATAGCAGCAAACCTAAAACCTATAGCAGCAAATACTATATTCTATGATAACAAACAACAAAGAAACTAACCGCTACTGCTAATCTATCAAAAATGAAAAACGTTGTTCGAATGTTATTATACACAAGGAACAATCTGAGAGCCAAAAGATAAATTGATGAATGAAGAGACGAAGGGGGAAGTGACGTGTTGCCCGATGAAGGAAGAAGGTGGTGCAGGATTCGCGTTCTCCGGGTCGACGATGGCAAGGTTCTAAGGCAAGGTGAGGCAAGGTAAGGCGAAACAAGGCAACGCTCATCAACGGTCCCCTCTTTCTGATCTTCTGGGGCCCCGGTCCCAACACGCGTTCAAGTATCATCTTATTAGACCCACGCTATATAAACCCAACCTGCCAGCATGCCGGCCAGTTACGTACTGACTTTATTCACAGCCGTGCCGGAGTGCATCGATATCGATAGTATAACGAGACACGTGCCCCATTGGAATAGTAATTTTGTGAATTCGTAAGGGCGGCTCCAGTACAATAGTTCCAACAAAACCTCGCCAGACCTCGGTGATATTTCATCGATCCAACCATCTGCATGATGACCACGGTGCTTTATTAATCCTCGTATTTATGCATGGGACCAGAGATCTGATTTTTTCGTCAAGTGATATTGTGTGGAGAAAATCCTGTTACGGACACCTTCTGTGATCTTTTTGAACTGTTAAAGATGCAGGAGGTAGTTTTGCTGCTTGGTGGCTGGAAAAAGGATTTTATGGATATAGTAGTGTAATTATAGTGTGAACTTAGAGTTTTACTGAATCATTTTTTAATATTTCTTTATGAGGATATTATATATCCCCCTTATCTTAGGAAATATCTGAATTTTTCTGAAACAGCTTAGCATTGTGTTCTGGTCCATATAATCAACGCAATTATGATTTTTTGATTCATGTAATGTTTGTCTAGTTTTATTTATTCTTAGATATATTTTAGAATACGTAGATGAATTTATAGAAATATACCAGAAGAGATAAACTCGCTAATTGATAGAGATCTAGTTTTCTAATTTAAAAAAAATACTTAAATTTCAAATTTAATTGCTACGAAATATCTTTTTATACTGGTCAGCCAGATTTTTTAATTTAATGGGATTTTTCCTTCTCTGAATCCTCTTGATTTCTAAATTAGAGAATTTTATATCTGTTAATTCTCTGACTTCTAAATTATGAAATTTTAATCATTTAAATTCTTTTATCCCTCAGTTAGAGAATGTCCATTCTTTCTATCTTCTAATCTTTAAATTAGAGAATTTAGATTAACTTAATTCTCTTATCCATAAATTATAGAATTTTAATTTCTTCACTTTTGAATTAGAAAGATGTTCTCTAATTCCTAAATTGAAGATTTCAAATCTTTTGATTCTTTGACTCCTAAATTAATGGCAACTCTCAGAACATAATTTTTGTTTCAAGTGAAGTAAACTGAGGAATGTGCAGGCAGACAGATATTTCTTCTATCTATACTGCAGGAAACACGCAAGGAAGATTTCAAACTAAAGTTCTCAAGTAGGGAGTGGTGTACATGCATGCGATGAATATGAAGAATTGTAGCGAAGTCTCAGGGTGTGGTTAACCGTGAAATGTCGTCGAGGTCTATTCAACCCTTTAACGTTACAAAGCACACGTTTTCATAGAAACACGATAATTTATGCTTCCATTCTAAACAAAGTCTGTTGAAAGCTATAATCTCTCTACCCTTTTATACTTAAGACCTTCAAGTCGACACAATGGTTTGGTATTTTCAATATCCCTCTCCTGTGTTTGCTCTTGACATCCTGCAATCGGCTAATGAGTCTTTAAGAATTTAACAAGCAGTATTTTAACGTCAACTTTGCCCTTATCGAGAAACGTATAACAATAATGAAATACATTTTGATACATGATAAATTTTATTGTAAAAATTCTGTCTAAATACCTTATTCAATTTTTATTGTAAAATAGTTTCTTAAGGTTTAAATACATTGAACATTTATTATAGAACACTTTTATTAACATATAATGTGTATTACATAAAATTGTTTGAAATTTCATTAGTACAGTGACTAGATGCAGTTGTTTTAATTATATTCGTATATATTCTCATAAGTTCAGGATCAATCTGAACATGCATGTAGAAAATGTAAAATATTTATTAAAGATCATAAAACAAATGACCCTACAAAAATATGATAATTTATTGAAACCAGATTTATCAAGAACATCAAGATTTTTAAGACTAATGATATGAAAATTGATAAGAAATATCGTTATTTAAATAAATTAGAAATTGTAAGTAGCAAAATAAAAATTAAAAATCCTATTGAAAAAGAAACAGTAAGGGATCAAAATAACCATATTTCTACTGTTTGAAATTGTGAGTAGGTTGCTATAATTGCATTTGAAATTCAGAGATTAAACTTTGCTTCTCCAGTATTAAATTGTGAAATAAAAATGTTGAATAAATTGTGCTGCCAATAATATTAATCGCATCTTCTTCAAGTCTCTTCGAGTCGATTGCATAGAGTAAATAATCTCAGTGTTCTCACGAGAGGGATAGTGCAAAGAAATAATTCAAATTTTCCAAAATTCATGGTGCTTTCATAAAGGGTTGATATGCTATGTCTTTCCACAGTGTTCTTTTGAAGAAAAACGGTGTACGTGAGTTAGGTTCGGCACTTTCGAGCCTTTAGTTCTCTTCACAACATGTTTTACCTTCAGGTGAGTACTCACTAAGAAAGAAATCCAACCTATAGTAAGAAACCTCATATACTTGTATAATTTATTAATCTTTTAATATAAAATTATGAAAGCTTGATACCTTTAAATCTTTTTAATCAAGATCATAATGAAGAGATGTTGAATGCTACTTGTTCAGAGAGTGCAGGACTTAATAAGGTGACCTCTAACTTCCACGGTATTGAAGACAATTTTATTGCTGTTTGATCTTCTTTTCTTTAAAATCCATTAAATAACATTTGGTTTCTGTTACATTAAATAACAACTATCACAAGGAAATATTGGATACACGTTTTTATTTAAAATCATAAATATTTGTGTGAAGAGATTTGCATTTTTAACACTTTTACTATATGTGTACGATTAAGATACTTAATAATCACCTATCCCTAAAGTGACATTATCTTCTTCGGACGATGCATGAATTTCTTAATGTCATTAAGAAGCGATTCAATAGTCTAATTATTATAATTATTTACAGCATTTCAACCGATGAACCGTACATAAATCTCAATAGAGCTGTAGAGAGAGGGTGAAGCTTTAACAAATTATCGCAAGTATCCCGCGTGATCTTCGAGGATCTTGCGATTAATCAGAAGAGATGAATCACGCGACGTAATTGATTTATCGATACCACAGCCCTTCCTAGGTGCTAGGAATGGTTAGAGAAAATAAGAATCGAGCCTGAATCGAATTCGATATCTGTGAAGAGATTTTGATAATGATTGAATATAATCAAAGAAATTCGTGGCTGAGTATTTCAGTAATACATGGTTGGAATCTGTAACAATAAAATAAGGATCTTTAAAATATTGAAATAGTATGAGAATATATTATTCGTGGAATATTAAGGAAAAAATGTGGATTTGGGAAATTAGAAATAATGTACATATAATATTCAGTATATCATTCATAGATAAAACAAAGAATTTTTAATTAACAAAAAATTTTATTGTTTAAAAAGGAAGAAAGTAATAAAAGAAACTACGTAAACTTAATACCAGTTTACAAGCAAAATTATTTATGAATGAACACGCTTGACAATTGAATTAATCTGAAAGGAAGTTTCAATATAATATGTTTCAATATACTATGATAATTTGATCCTAAATTACATTATAATTTTACATGATCTAATGAAGTGTGATAGAAAGTGCAACATTGCGTGACTAATAGAATTCAAATTATTGTTAGTTTCACGGATACTTTATGTCACAATGCTCTATTCTTTGAATATATCATATCTACATCTTATTTTCTTCTTTGAGATAAATTTACTCTTATCGAAACTCAGGAAACTCTTTCACACTAAGCATCTAAGATCGTGGCTGTTTTATGCAACAAGATCCATAAACCTTAGATATGAGAGTCTTGATTGATTCATGGATACTGAAAGAATCTTTATTGTCGGTAGTTATGGCAACAACTTCCTTTAAAGAACATATGATCTGTGAAAATTTTTATATGCTCTACTTGATTGTTTCCTCATATCCTCTACCTTGTAAGAGAAAAGTGATGTGGTAACTATTATTGAGATGAAGAAGACTATTGCTATACTGATTTCCTGACAAGTATAAGATTGAATGTTTAATTAAACAATTATTAGAAGTTTTATATTTTTGAAATTGCTTCAGTATTCTTTGCTTTCAGTATTCTTCTGTAGATTTCTTTTTCACAACTTTGTTAAATCAACTTCCAGCTGTATGTTTCATGCAATTTGCATAGTACTTGCAATCCTTGATTTAAAAAGAACTTGCGTCATTTTGGCTGTGACAGTGAACATTAAACAATAACTTGCTTGAGACAATGGTGTAAGCCACCTCTTTCTTCAGTTGGCAAATTTAAATGAGCGACGATGCTGGTGAGAGAAGGCTGTTTAACATTCTTCGCAAGATTGTGAATTATTTTGCAATATTCCCGGCATTTCCTTGTTTCTTCAGCTTTTTGATTGGCTCCACTCCAGAAAAATTTCATAATTCTGTCTTCAAATGGAAGAAATACTTCTTGCTACTTTCCAATTAATTTCTTCCTCATTCTAGAGTGAAGGTCGTCATCATTAAGTCCATTACTAGTAAAAAATACAATATTTCATTCTACAAGGATATTCAATCTCAGAGAAGAAGAGAAGAGAAGAATCCATTGAAACATTTAATTGCATTTCAATAATTTTCTACAAAATTCTCTTTCTTCATCTTTCATACTCTCTCATCTCTGTATCCTCTTTAATAATAAGCGAAGGAGTTAAAAATTGATTTATGTTGGGTTTGGGTCCTTCTTCTTCACTTTTCATATCAATTGTTATCTATTTCTTGTCCTTTTTATAAATGGACTAAAGTATTAAATGTTGGTTTCCATAATAAATCTGTTTCCTTATATTCATTATTCTCTTTCTTTACCTTTGACACCAGATATTTCTTCTCTTCTTTTGAAATTCACTAAGGTGTTAAAAATTGGTTTTCTCAATAAGTTTCTTTTGTTACATTCATTATTCTCCTTGCCTTTCATAGCAAGTATTCCTTAAACATTAATCAGAAATGGATTCTATAGTGCACTGAACTAAGATCTCATGGTACATTCAACAGCAGAGCTCTTCAACTGATTGATATTTCCATGGGGCAGCGTTGCACGTGCCAGGTGAAACGTCGATGCACGTAATCGAACAGTAAATGAGCAGTTAATTGCATCGCTGATAGAATCTTTTCCACCTGAAGAATTACGGGACGTTTCATCTCAGGTTATGTTTGTTGCAACATAATAAGACAGTTGATTTCAGTTAATGAAGCATTTCAAGATATGGACTCCTCTTGAAATGCTACTCAATTTCCTACTGTTATTTTTAGAAGAGATTGTGGAGCTATTTGTTTTATTTCTATAATAAGACAGACCTGGTGCATATTAATTTAGCAATCAGGAACCGAGACGAGTCCGAAGGAAACAGTCTCGTACGCATTCATTGTACCGGGGTCATCACAGCCAGAAGATCAAGTAGAAATGAGGCGGAAGGCGTGTAATTAAATCGTTGCGAAATCCCTGCGAATAAGCGACACATACGCACAGTGAAATACAGTATTCTTTGAGCAATTACGTCGCTCTTTGTGCACTTCTTCCATTATTCTCTTCTCAATTGCTTCTCGTTGCTAATGATTTAATTTTACTTTTCCGATATTCTATTCCTAATTTATAATTGACCCATTTCTTCTTTCATTTCATTCCAAACGAAAGTCTTCTCGATCACAGTATTCGCTTATAATATCATTAATCTCTTCTTTTATGATTTTTCAGTAAATAACTGAACATTAACTCTGTATTTAATTCTTATAATTAGATCATTTCTTCTTCCTTATAATTGCAACAAGTTATACTCAATAATCGTCTCTTTAATTATTCTTCACTTATAGTGATTGTGATCTTCTGTCTTATGATTTTTTTAATGAGCAAATAAGCATTAGTTGTCCATTGTTATAGCACCATGTCAGGTAATACAATATGAAAATATGACATACAGGATGTTACAAAAATGGTCTGAATCTTTAAAAAAGTAATTTAACCTGTGTTACAAATTCAATCTACCTTTATCAAATTAGAACTATGTATATTTTTTGCAACAAATCTGACTCGTTAGGTCACAATAGCTTAGTTAGAAATAAACTTGTAAAAATCTAATTACTACCACTTATACAGGACATGTGTCCTAAGATGTTAAGTTTGCGTAATCTCTTAAGCCACTAATTAATGAAAACAACGCCCGCGAATGTCGCATTATACATCTGTCAACTTGTTGCCAAATCCAAGTATAGACTAATTTGCAACACGCCAACAGTTCATTAGATTCGCATCACGTGCTGCGTTTTGTGCCCGCAGCTGACACGCGTTTCGCAGAGAAGAGGAAATGCACTGCCATTAAAGGCTGCGCCATGATTCAGTGTGCTGTTGTGTAAATAGGAGTAGGTGGACGAAGTAGGAGGATATCTTTGAAGAAACAACAATAATCTTTGCAATCATAATTAGCTTCTTCTTCCTCCATCTATTACACAGTTAATTTTGTTCCACTTTTCCTATATTTCACTAGAAGATCCCCTTCGTTGTACCTGCAACAAAAAATTTCTAGTCAGAATCTGTCCTACATTGTAATTTAACAAATAACATACATACATAGTAATTAAGTAAAATATCCCTTTCAGGACAAAGTTTTTGTTAGAGGTTATAAGAAAGAGGTATTAATAGAAACACTTTTTTTTCTTATATTTTTGTAAAGAATTTGTTTTATTTCTTTTTATTAATAACAATGACTTTATTCTTTCTGTAATAGATCAGTTTTATTAAAACCAAATATATTCGCAATTTAGCTGATTAATAATTTGCTAAAATACTATTGAATGAATTTATCTATGTGTTTTTCATTGCAGATAGCAATACTTTGCATGGCAGTAGTGCACGTGATATGTGATCTACCACCAGGGACAAGGCGCAACACCTATTTGCCACCTGAACCAACCAAGGGTTACACCTACGACACGCCTCGGATACCATTTACAAAACCAACCACCCCGCGACCGTCATTTCCCACGACGACGCCGTATTCATCACGTCCATACTCCAAACCGACCCCCTCCAAATTTCCACCATCGAGAACTACTCCTAGCGAAGGGTATCCACCAACAGGTACCAGGCCCACCCCAGAATTTCCTGATTATGGGACACCCACTAGGCCAACTGGAACTACTTTACCTGCTGGTGGGGTAAGTAACAGTAAAAATATATATCTTTAAAATATTTATAAACTTCTGTAAAGTTGTGTATTTTCCAATCAAATTGTTTCCCAAATAAGTGGTCTTTAGGCTACAAATATACATTTTTATAGAAAATAGATAAAATACTGTACTTATATATGTGATAAGAAATCTTCAGGACACATATGTTGCGTCACTTTGTGAAAGCGAAGATGTTAATCTCATTCTATATTATACGAATTTGGAAAATTCTATTATCATAATTAACCCCAAAATTTTATCCTTTGTAATTTGAAAAATTGTATTATTACAGGTTAATCGCAAAACTCTAGTATCAGACGATTTTTTAAATCTAATTCCAGCACGATCATCATCATCACGAGCCAGGAATGCCATTCGACTTCAACTACGCGGTGAAGGAAGACGCATTTGGAAATGATTATTCCCACAACGCGATAAGCGACGGAGACATCGTCCGTGGGGAATACAGAGTCCAGCTTCCGGACGGAAGGCTGCAGGTCGTTCGTTACACCGCCGATTGGAAACACGGCTTTAGTGCGCAGGTCTCATACGACGGGAATCCCCGCTTTGACGTACCACGGCCGCCTGGCAATTTTGCTGGATATTAGACTATTAGTGGACTGTGGATGATTATGCATTTATTTAAAGAAAATTTACACTGTATAAAATGCGAAAATATAATTTCAAGAAAATATCTAAAATAGAAGTAGAGCCCGGATCAATAAAACTTAAAGTTATAATCAAAAGATATCAACTAGAACTTAAACTGAAAACTTAAAAACATGAACTAAGAATCATGAAAATACGAAAAAAAATTTTATAATAATTAATATCAAACTCTTGCGTAAAATTGTACAATGTAGAAATAGGTCTTATATATAAAAGTTACTTGTTAGAATTATGAAAATTGGATCCACAGTGAACGTATTAATCGAGACCCTACTGTACTTATTATAATATATAGTAAGTGAACCAAATCTCCATTTAAGTTCCACTTTTTTAACTATATTCTCTAAAATACGAAATTGCATAAATATCCGCAGTCTAGCTATTAGAGTCTAATCTGTGGTTGCGAACCATGTTAACACACGTTTGTCTTGCGGTTCTTATTGTTAATCTTTACCGTGCTGTCTCTGTGTCTCCATTTGTTGCCGCTAACTAGCTGAGGTCATTGTCTGGATTATCGAGACGTTTCTTTCAGGTCGCTAGTGTCATCAAATAGGTAGTTCTACGAGGGGCGTCGCCACTGTCGCATGCAGAACTCTTCTTTGATCTTCACAATGGTTTTTAAAAAGTGCAAAAATTAGTGAAACAAGTATTTAGAAATATTATTATTAAATAATACATAAATATTATTATGAAAAGTATAATTTTTTAATTGTTAAAATTATTAATAATTATTCTGAAACTTTGGATTAAAATTTTAAGATACGTAGAGCAAAAGAGGAATTCTGCAAGTATCCTCCTTTACAATCTACCATTTTGTTTATAGAATATAAATGAAACAATATTGTTTCTGCGATCACAAATGGTTCAATTCCAGCTGGTACTTATTTTACATCCCCTAGCCATTGCAAAATCTAGATCTAAGTAAAGGAAGACCTTAGACCAGAGTATGTTTTATATTCTTCAGTTAGATGTGTCCAATGGACATGGATATATAGGAGGAAAAAAATAAAAAAATTTTGATAAAGTCAAGGTGTACTTCTTTTCTAAAGCATAAAGTAGCAGCTAAGGACTAACTTGTAGCAATAACAGTTTGTTTTTAAGAACACTGATGGAACAATACTAACCCTCTGCAATAGTATGTGGTCTCTATGTATAATAAAACTATTTTTAGTTGTCAATTTTCATCTCAAACAAAAAATTTCAATAACAGATGATTTCTTAAAAACATCAATTGACATATCTTGATGATATGAAAGAAAGTGATGTAAAGAAATTGAAAGATTTAATAAATACACCAAATGATTATGTTATCTTTGATAATAAAAGTATACATGCTTTTTAATACATGCATGTGTGCATTTCTCCTCGTCTTTCTCAAATTTACTATTACATTACCTCCTACTATTACATTTAGTGTATCTTTATTTGATACGCTGATCTCTTTCTGTACGCAATTTTTTATTTTTTATAATATTATAAGTATTCAAAGAGAAGAGCGTAAAGAATGATTTGTTGTGTTAGTTTGTTACCATGGTTAAATTGATCGACGCGCGTGCGTACGTTTATTACACTCTACGATATTACAAGCAAAGTTGTAACAGCCTTCCTAATTACAAAACTAAGAATTTTCATCAAAACCTTAGAAAATTTGCTTATTTAGATTGAAATATTAAAATCTTTCTGATCTGAAAATATTAAAATTTGTTCAAGCATCTAAATATTATTCAGTGTACTGAATGGAATAATAAATAAAACTGTGTAAAAGTAGATTTTGAAAAATTTCTGTTTCATATTAGTATTTTACGAGATATAACAGAAAATTACATTTTGGTCCAGAATGACTCTGCCACTGTCAAGGACAGACTATACAGCTGTAGGTGTCACATCTAGGGGAACCACCAAGGTCTTCCCTGCCACAGAACACAGGCAAACTCAAAAATTTGCTGTTGCTGACCATGATGGCGTACTTCATGTCTATGGTGAATTTTATTCTTTACCTTTTAGAATTTAAACTAAATCTTTCAAATAAAATTTGCAGGAAGATTTATTATTTCTTCATTTCTTTAAATAAATATGTAAAGACACTTGATATTTTAATAAGGTATAAAGAAAGGAGAGCTACAAGTTTCATTTAAGTCCTTACCAGGACCAAGGATTAACAAATTAGTTCTTGGGGGTACTGGACATGATAAGATTTACATTGCACAAGGAAACACAGTGAAGGGGTACACCAAGAAAGGAAAATTGTTCTTGGAATTTGATACAAACCTTATAGATCCTATTTCAGCACTGTGAGTAGATTAGATAGAAAAAAATGAAAATTCAAAATAAAAATTAATTTTAAATAAATATTTATCAATTCCAACCAGATTAATGGAGATTTTTCCACAGATATGTGCTGGGTCCAAATTTGGCAGCATGTGCAAGAGATCTTTACCATAGATACCATGATTGCAAAGATGCTGATTCCTATTTAGCTGGTGAAACTTTATATGACATTGTCCTCCTACCTACTGATGGCAATTTCATGTTTGCTATACTAGCTTGTGGAGATTGTGCTGTAAAAATCTTAATCAATAAGATAATAAATAATAAAAGTTAACTACACTATAGGCAGTACATATGCTAACATTGTAAGACTGTAAATGTTTATGCAATTTCATATTTTTATGAATACAATTGAAGTAATGGAAACTTTATGCATATTTGCATCTCCAAATTTCCCATAAAGGCATAAACATCCACAGTCTAATTATGAATAACGGAATCCAATTCCCTTTTGCCCCAATAAGCATTAGACTAAATACTATTGTACAGCCTAATAACTTTAATTTGACAACTTTAGATTGACAATAAATTTGGTTCTTTTCAGATACGAGTCCTTCATGGCACCAAAACCCCAGCAATCCTCAGACTTCCAAGTGTGCCCACAGTATTATCTCTCTATAGGTTTCTAAGTTTTCTAAACTATTTTCATATTACTTTGTTTATATTTCCCAAGTGTCTTTCAAGTATTTTTTATAGGGAAGGTGATCTTGAATCTAAAGAACGTGTTCTGGTTGGAACTATAGATGGCAAAGTGGGTTTGCTGATCCTTCACGGTAACAAAACACTGAGGATCACTTGGCTTTTGAATATGACAGGCTCAGAAGTCACTTCTTTAGATACTTATGAACTACAGGATGGTCTAGATATACTTATTGGCAGACAGGACGGTACCGTTGAAGTATATACTTTTCCTGAAGAAGATATGTTGCCTTTTCTGCGGTATCGTTATGTAGGTATAACATATTTAAACTTTAATTCTTAACTGTTTCAGTATTTTTAATTTCCTTAATTTCCTTTTTTAATTTATTCAGTGGTTTAATTTTTTAAATTCCCTAATAATTTATTGGTATAGCTATGTAAAAATTCAAAGAACAAACATTCTTAAAAATTAATTTCATAGAATGCCAAGGAAAGCATCAGTTCAGTGGTAGGAGGAATAATTGGTGCAGCAGGGTATCCTGAAGTGTTAGTCACCACATATTCAGGACGAATATTTGGCTTGACTACTAAGCCTCCTGGACTACTAGAAGCTGACCAGAATGATGGTTTGACCAAGTTAAAGGCAGAGATAGAACAATTACAGGAAAAGCTTAAGGAAGAAAAAGAAGCAGCTAGTTTTTCAGTTGATCCTTTAGCACCATTGATTCTATCTGTAAATCATAGGTATAGAATTAGAAGAATTATTCTTCACCTATCATTAAATAAAATACAATATAATAATTTAAAAAATCAAATTATAAAATGAAACTTATTTCTTGTAGAATGATTTTAAACAGAGAAGATGCATCATATTCTCTTTCCATAGAACTTGATACACCTATTGATAACATTTTGATACAATCAGATACTCCAATTGAATTATTGGATGTGGAAAGTAACAGTGCAGTAGTTAGTCTGTCTACTTGTAATCCTAGAGAAGGCAATTTTGTTCTTGCTACCTATCGTTGTCAAGTAAATATAAATAATTTAATCATTATTAGAAATTCGACTAAATAATTTAATATTTCATATTTGATATTTTAGTAATAATCTTTGTAGGTAAATACTAATCATCTTGAAATGAGGCTAAGGACAATAGAAGGACAGCCTGGTACTTTACAGATTTACGTCACTTCACAAGTATTAATACAATACAAAATTTCTAATCACCTCATTTCTGGTTATACCACAATTTCTGCAACATCATATATAACTATACTAATATAATATAAAAATCTAAATATATAATCCTTTTTTTATTCAGGTACAACCAAAATGTTGTCGCAAAATAGCAATACCCATATCTGCTCTTTCTCTTCATGTAAGACAGCACGAAGCCGATAACTCGGAAACTCACGTTGAAGGACCCTTTAATGAACTGAAATTAATTGGAGGTTTTACTGTTGCAGAAGTAAAATTTCAAATTTTGCAATGATAAAATAAATATTAACCCCTTAACCTACGATTTACGTTCGAGAATTTTGAACCGAAAACATAAACAAGCTATTATTATACATTATATTATATATTATATTTTGCCCGATCATCGTACTACAGGCTGCCCGTAGTTGTAGGTTAAGTGGTTAATAATTCAGAACTATAAAGTTACTGGTTTCTACGCCTGTTGCCGAGCAACCTATCGTACACCTATTCATGAGAAGTCAATAGCTTGCTAGTCTACAGGCGCTCGAAAGTTTTAATTACCATAATATTCTGTACTTAATGATAACAAATCTATTATTTTAATATTTCTTTTTCCAATTCTACATATTTCAGATGCATGCATGGCTTTCTTTCGCGTTATCAGATGTGCCGGAGAGACCTCATTTGGAGGAAGGAGAAGCTACTTTGACATATGTCTCATCTTTCATTGGAACCCTCCTAAAATGCAAATACAAGTAAGTTCTATATTACATTAATAATATAAATATTGAATCCGATTTAATGATTTCTTAATTGTCAGAAAAGGAAGTGCAATTTTCCTAGGAGAGAATATATCAAGCATCATAATTCTCAGAGACATATTAACCAGGGAGGCAACAAAAAGAAAAATCAAATTAGACGTTTTCTGTGGTATGTTATATATCCATCACAATATGAATTACTATTTCCTTTTTAAGATTTCTTCTCTTATTCCGTATTTCTGCATAGATGTTTCTGATGGTAGTATATCCAGAGTATTGGAATTAATTTTTCCACAATTAAATGCTGCTCATGACCTAATTACAAAAGTAAAGATTTTGAATGCTCTGGAGGAATGGGAGTTGAAGGAAAATCCTAAAGAAAATTTGTGCTCAGAGTATCAGGAATTGATACAGAAGGAATCAGAGATCAAATCCCAAATGGCAAAGGACAATGAAATATTGGAGAGGCTACACGCAGTAATTACAGATCTCTATGTTGATTGGGAAAGAGCGAAACGTTCTCGTAGGTATGTATTAACAAATAATCTAAATCGATAAAATTTTGTACCATCTTCTTTCAAAGAATATAATATTCCTAATCTCCTCAACACTTATTATTCCAAGTATTTTTATTCAATAAGACAAAAATTTTAACAAAACACTTTTTTACTTAATAGAATTAATATTAATTATTAATCATTTATTTCTTTTTTCTTTTTATGCCGTGTCTTATAAATTATAGGGAAGTCTTTGTAAGAACACAATTTGTAATATAACAATGGCAAAATTTATATGAATTAACACAAAATTCTATAACTGTCTTTGGTTACTCTGTCGATAACGAAGTTGGAGGACCCATACACGTCGGGTGATATAAGAAATGAAATTTTATTGGGAGAAATGTTAAAAAATAAAAGGTTGTTAAATTAATTGCTCCACCTTCTATGTACATCTTATGTGATTTCAGAATCGGTAACAAAGACGTTGCGGAGAAACTCAGCGCAGCCCTTAAGTCCAGAGAATTAGCTCAAGTTTTACAAGCTTTTATCGACACGAGTAACACGGTACCTCCACCATCCTTGTATAAAGATTGAGCTAACACCGCTTCTTTTTCTCGCTTCGTGGAAAATGCAATAAAAGTGGACCACAGTGTTTCTATAAATGTTTTCACGTAAAAAATATATTTTTTTTATCAACGACGATTCGCGAATATAAACGATTAACTTATCTAGGACTTAAGAAATGTACACTTACATTAGTTACCTTAATTACCGGTTATCGTTAATTATAGTACAATATATACGTGTAAGTTATCTATATACGTATATGTGTATATGCATTCATGTATTTATATACATTTCCGACTAATTAAATTGATATAATTTTGTTATAATATAGGAATTTTCTTCTATACATATATATGCTTGTACTTCCCAAGTTCTTCTGCTAAAAACAGTCTTAAGAATAATATTTTTTTCTTAAACATTACATTCATAATATTCTTTTAAAAAGTAACTCGCAAAGAAATTGGAAAGTACGTTTATGCACATCAACGATAGGCAGTGCATTGATGTATAGTACTTCGATTCAATCAGTCTGACGTGTTCAACATCTGACGTGTCTCCGATCTCACAAAGCGCCAATTTTGATCTTTCATTCTCAATGTCACAAGGAACAATCCAACAGTTATTACATGAAGAAATACTGCCTGCAAGAACAATAATAAAAGAATAAGTCTCAGAAATATGTTTTATAATATAAAATAAAATAAATCAAAGTATTATTATACTGGTGGTAATGAAATAAGCATGGTTGTAAATTAAAGCTTTGGGATATCGATTGATGTAGGCACACTGAGGATAGCCACATTTCTAGAGATCTTCAAAAATGTCTCAAATCCCACATTTCTTTCCATTTAATCAAATTTTTAATTTTTAATTTTATCTTTGGATTGTATCATTTTCTTCTTTGTAATCTTAACAGTAGATAAACTCACATGTTATCAGTACGAACAACTGCCTCCAAAGGATCTCTGTCAGGGTTCGTGTCTGGTGCCGTTGTCACTGTGTATTCTAAAGTTTGTCCACCAGCATGTGGTAGAATACTTTCAGGATTATCATCAGGAGGAACGATCTCCACAACTCCTGTGGCTTCCACTTCGAGTTTTAAGTCACGAACGAGATCTTGTATGGTCTTTGCTTGCGAACCTTTGTCGTGATCTTCTGCTACGTTCTTCGCGGCCATGACTCTGTTCATGGGTCTATCAGCTCTTCCTCTTGAGTGCGTATGCATGTGCCTCTTCATATCGCTTCGCACTCTAAATGGCTTTCCACATACAGCACATTGGTGGGGCTTTTCACCAGTGTGTATACGACGATGATTTTGCAAATAACTGCTCGCTCTGAACGTTTTGTTGCAGTACTCGCAGCGGTAATTTTTTTCACCGGTGTGGATCCTTCTGTGAACGATCAAAGAGTATTTCCGCGCGAAATCCTTGCCACAGTACTCGCACTGATATTGCTTTTGCTCCGAGTGAATACTAGTCGCGTGGTACTTCAGATCTCCCCATTGACGAAAGTGGCGACCACATTCTTCGCACTTGTAGGGCTTGTCGCCACTGTGAAGGCGCTTGTGGACCTAGATTTGAAAAAATTTGTTTAAAAACTTATTTTGATTCCGAAGATTCCATAATTTTATTTTGACATTTCTTCCTTTTCTCAATAGAACTTATTATAGAATTCACTATAAAGGTGTATAGAACTAATTTTGCTTAATTTCTTGGTTTCTTTGTAGAACTTTTCTACTCTATCTTGCACAATTAAAATGTTCTTTACAATATTGTTTAATAAATTTTATTTACTGCAAATTGGCTTAAAAAGGTTTAACCTACAATACCATATTAGTCCATGAAATTGAAATTGTCTCACCTTTAACGCACTAGCAGCAAAGAAACTCTTTCCACAAACTTCACACTGGTGAGGTCGTTCACCACTATGAGATCGCATGTGGTATACTAAACTATTTTTATGATGGAATGACCGGTCGCATTGGGGACACGTTAATTCGTCATCTTCCAAAATAAAAAGATCTTATAAGTATGCAATTAAAAGAAGAAGCCCTTGAATGTATATATACTTACTTGACTTCCTAGCTTTCAATATCTTCTTTTTCTTCGTTGTTTGTGGAATGTCAGTCTTATCTTTATCATGTATACTCTGTTCATTGACTGTTGATGGTTTTACATGGTCCCTATGTACGTGATCTGTGACATCAGTAATCGTCCACAATGGTGATTCGTTGTTCACCGAGGACAATGGAGATTCTGTTTCATCATCTATATGTGCACCTGTCTCCTCTACTGCAAATATACAAACCAATATTGGTTAGATTCATCTAAACTGTTAAATATTAATTATACAAAAATAATTCTTGAAACTATCACAAATGAAAAGTACAAAAGACAAACATGAAAGATCAATTCTTGGTGATTTTTTTTATTTTGATGTAATAGTTCTTATACTTACCAACACCCCTGATGCCCTCCATAAGATCCTCAGGTTCACTGAACTCTTCAATAACTGTATTTTCCAGATTTTGAACAGACTCTGGTACAGATATCGTAATATTTGTATTGGTTGCTTGTGCTATTCTGGTTTCCTGTTTGACAGGTTCATAATGTACCTTCAAATGTTCGAAAAATTTTAATTGGCTACTAAACCTAGAACTGCACAGTTCACACTTGAATATATGAGTCTGTATATCGCTGGAAGGGTCAGCGTTTATGACATCCGTATTTATCCTACTGCCATCCTTCCTTGCCGAGTTTCTTTTGGTCTGTTGTTTCAATTTACGAGGTATCCTTTTTTTATGAGGCAAGGATCTTTTCGGTCCTGAACTTGGCGCTGCATCTTCACTGCTTTCAGCTGATACATCAACGTCATACTCACTTTTCACGTTTATGAACTCCTGTTTTACATTCTGTGTGATGCGTTTGAAAGGTTGTAACGTTGGATATACCGGGTTTGGTTCTGGGACAGTTTGGATAGAATAAGTATTCACAGGAGTTAGAGTCTCTAGATGAGAAACGTCTGGTAAAGTTGGATCTTCATGTTGGGATTGACTATGAAGATGTTGCTGTTTTTGTTGTTGTTGCAATTGAACAGCAACCAAAGCTGCTGCCAGTCTTCTGTCTTCCTGTTTAAAAAATCCAAAATCAGTTTCTAATGTGTGAATATGAAAAAACAATAAATTATTCTTATACCTCTGTTAAATCATGTTGTAATAAATCTTCTGTTTCATAATATTGAGTTGCCGTACCATAATCTGTGCCAACACCAGCATTGATCATATCGACAACCATTCCTTCAGAAATTAGTTCTCCATTAAGAGTTAGAAGAGGAACACTTTTGCTCAGAGGCTCTCCATCGGCCCTTTGGATGGTAATGTATTGTGCACCTTCCATTCCCTCCAGCAGCACTGCTTGTGCTTCTTCTGTTGTTACTTCCATATTCATTTGACTCAGCTGCTGATGGGAGAAAATTTCTTCTAAGATTATTTCCTTGCCATCTGTAAAAACTAGCTGTTTGTGGCTAGAAAAAAAAGATACGTGTGCATTATTTTTATTCTAACAGTTTCTAACAAATATATTTGGATTTGAAATAATATTCTTACTAATATATTTTGGTTTACCTTATTCCTTGGAAAATGTCATTAAAAATTTTCTTTTCTTTAACAAAAGTATTAATTTCAATAACACATACAGCATAAATAAGTTTTATCATGTTTATTTTCATTTATCTATAATAATACATTTACAAAAGTATAAAAAAAATATAAGAATTCTCTGTCACAAAAAAATATATTTTTTCATAATAAGTATATAAATTAGTATATAAATTTATATAAATATAAATTAGTATTATTAATTTTAAGCAGATTATAACAGATTCATCGTTCTTATTTATAGAAAGTGAATCAACGATTCAAATTTCGCGCGCTAGTGTATTACAGAAATGACAGCGGAATCAAGGTCACTGCACCCGGAGCTCTTAGAAAATTTCTCTCGGGGCTTGATTTGCGTCCCAGCGGAAAAATCGGCCTCCTCTCACCTTCCTGTACCAACCTTCGAAAGCCCACGTCGATTTTTCGTCTCCTTCGAGAAAAACTTGAACGACATAAACAAAGCAAAATATTGAAACACTGTAGGACAAAATGTGACAACAGTGCTTGGGTCTTGACGCCATTAGAACGGATGCACCCTTCCTACGCTGCCTACGCGAATCTCTGCCAATACCAACTTAACCGATGAAAAAATACTAGGCTGAATCATCATTACAATCCATCTTCATCCATTTATGATCTTCATTCTCATCTTCATCGCTATTGATTTTGCCTTTCTTTTCTTCTATACTACAACTATAAAATGAATTTTCCAGATGGACTTTGCCTAACCTTATAACTAACATGAATTCGATTGAATTACTCCGAAACCTAAATTTCACCTGCCGGGTTATAAATTCTCCACTTCCGGGGACAGGATTCAACCTGGTTCAACCTGGTTCAATGCTGTTAAGTAAGCAAAACAAAAAAATGTCGAAATAACGTTCACAACTTTTCCATCACAGTCGAAAGTAAAAGTGTGTCGCTATAAATGTAACCTCGTTTAAGGATATTCTTAACTGAACTACGATTGCTCAAATTGTTGAAATGGTGAAGGTCTCGTGGGTCCCTCGGAGGAACCTTCGTTCTCATGGCGGCCATCCAGGCCAAATTTACGAGGCGCAAATCTTTTAACAATTTCGTTGATCGAGAATTAGTGCACCTGACAGGCTCAAATCGATGTAAACGAACTGAAATTTATTTTCACACGGTTTCTACATCGCGTAACACACAGCGAGGGAGCTCGGAGGCGGTTTCCCTCTCTCGCACTGTTACCATCAGCTGACTCGTCGGTTCATCGTTGATTCATCGAGTCTGACAAGGTTGTTATGACTTTATTAACAACTACGCCATTTACCATGTTTACACAATTATAGGTCGAGACAATAATCGTGTAGGCCGCAAAAATCCTCGATTTCCTCTGTATTTTCGATGGAAACGTCAAATATCGGGAAGCTTAAGTACGTTAATTTGTCCGCCGTGTCGAAGATCATTAGTTTACTATAACCTGATCCACGTGATACGAACTAATAATAGAATAGTGAAATTGTAATGATTGTTGTTTGTGGTTTTTGCAGAGATTGCCAGGTAAACTGATTGGAAAAAATATGTGATATACCCGTGAAATTTCTGAAAAGTGATGGCTTCTATTTGTCGTCGCTGGAGACTATGGATTTTACCAGTTTTAACTTGTCTCTATGCACTTCTGATCATTATTTTGGTTCCAATTCTCTTGGTCAATTCAATTAAGAATGGCTTCGAAAATCAGGATCAAGGAGCACTGGTGGGTGGTGCCTTTGTGCTACTTGCCTTGCCTATTGCTTTCTACGAAATTGTCCAACACATGATATATTATACACAACCTAGACTGCAGAAATACATTATAAGGTATGTTGATGAATTCTATGATTGATGTTGTCTTGAGGTTGTTTGCTGATATTTAGAAATTGTATATTGATTTGTTGCTTAATTGTCTTCCTTTCAATGTGGTTGGACTTCTGAGTTGATTATTTATTGCTTGTAAAATTAGTTAGGAATTTATAGCTTCTTATGAAATTTTATTACATCATAACTTTCTATTAGTTAGATATCAGTGTGGATAATTATTATGCACTATATATTTTAGATTAATTGGTAAATTGTGGGAAGTAACTTTTTTAACGATACACTTTTTTATTGTATAGGGATGTATTGATTGACAATTACTTAATCTGCTTTCAATCAAAAAATATATCATTGCTGGATTATGTAATACATAATTGTATGTATATATATAGTATTTTTCCTATTTCTTAAATATCAAATAAAAAGTTAACATTCAGGATTAGAAAAGGGACAAATTTTTTTTTAATATTATATTTGTATATTTTATTAAATTTTTTATATTCATTACATGAATATCATAATTGGCAACAATTATTAATGGTAATAATTTATTTAAAGAAAATGTCTTTTTTCCATCTTTCAAGTCAAAGAACTCGTATTGATTGTCATTTAATATAGTAAATGTCGAGAGTCATTGATATAGGTAGAGGCTTTGAATAAATAAACTCACTTTTTATAAAACCTGCAAATTCTTAATTTTAAAAATATTATTAAAATGGTTATTATAATTGAATATTATCATGTTCATACTATTAAAATAACATATATATTTAAAAATATTGCAAATATCAAATTTTATTTAATTTTATTTGTTTAATGTGTAAATAAAATTCCTGTCACAAGAAAGATTATGGCTATATATACACTGTTATGATACATAAACAGTTGAATCCATTTGGAAGAAAATGATATGATTGTAGGAAATCAAAGTTCACTTTCTTGTCAAGCTTGAGAAGTTTATTGTAATCACAGGGAGATACTTCCATCATAATATTCTCTTGGTCAAAAACCTTTGTAATAGAAATCTATTAATGTTAAATATTTAATACAGCACTAACAATTGAAATTTTTTATGACTTAATTAGAGCTAGTTTTTTGGAAATTAAAAAATTTTTTATGCTTTTGTTTGTATATTTGTATATTATTACAAAATAATATGAAATTTTATATCCTGTTTCAGGATATTATGGATGGTACCAATTTATGCAGTGAATGCTGTAGGTATAAATTTCTATCTTTTACATAAAATACATATATCAACATACTTCTCTATTTTAAGTACAAATTCTTTTTGAATTCCTGTAGTGGCTTGGTCTGGTTTATCCAGAAGGCAGCATATACGTTGACAGTTTGAGGGAGTGTTATGAGGCATATGTAATATACAATTTTATGATGTATTTATTGGCCTATTTGGATGCTGATCGTCAGCTGGAACACAGACTTGAAATTTCCCCTCAAGTACATCACATGTTCCCCCTGTGTTGTTTACCTGATTGGGAAATGGGCAGAGAATTTGTACATATGTGCAAACATGGAATATTACAATATACTGCAGTTAGGCCTATAACAACTTTGATATCTTTGTACGTATATAATGAATATTCGTATTTACATCATAGAAAGTAAAAAAGAAATATTTCTATAAAAAAAGTTCACTGATACACTCTGGTAATTTCTCATATTCAACTTAAAATATCAAGCACTATTGATAGCATGAATTTCAAATATATGTAGATTACATATTGAATTATATACATATTATTCTGTCACATGATTGTTCATAATCAATTATTTATTTATATTTATTTGTTTAGTATCTGTGAACTAAATGGAGTGTATGGAGAAGGTGAATTCAGAACAGACGTAGCTTTTCCATATATGATTGCTTTAAATAATTTATCACAATTTGTTGCCATGTATTGTTTGGTGCTTTTTTATCGCGCCAATGCGGAGGCTTTGAAACCAATGAAACCAATCGGGAAATTTTTGTGTATCAAAGCGGTCGTATTCTTCTCCTTCTTGTAAGTTTGCACACATTGTAAAATCGTATTTTCATTTGAATATATTTAAATGTTATATCACGAAATCTCACTTTTTTCTTTATTTTGCAGTCAAGGCGTGATAGTTGCATTGCTAGTGTATTTTGATGTGATATCGAGTATTTTTAAAACGAATAACATGGAATATATCAGAAATATATCATCTAAGCTGCAGGACTTTTTAATCTGTATTGAAATGTTTATGGCTGCAGTGGCTCACCACTACAGTTTTACATACAAACCTTTTGTAAATCTAGCACAGGGTCAAGCATGGTGGGATGCATTCAGGTAATTAAATTTTGGTTGAAAAACATCTTAGATTATTGTGGATGTCCATAGTAGTCATCATAGTCATTGAACATTTATGCAATACACTATAGATGACTCTCATAGCACTAAGCATTCATTTATAGTACATAGCAGTAGATGATGGATTAACCCAGTTCCTCAATACCTCATACGCAAGAAAGAGTCCTAGACCCTATAAAATAGCTTATAAAAGTTATAGTGCCATATGTACTTTTCAAATAGTCATTGTAAAGGGTTAAAAATATACTTGATGTTTCTAGAGCAATGTGGGATGTCTCAGATGTCCACAACGACATCAAAGAACACCTTGGGGTAGTAGGATCTTCATTAAGCCGTAGGATACGTGGTCGAAGCGCTTATCAACAGGCCTGGGGGAGCGCGACAGAACGCACGTCCCTTCTTCCAGAAGTTACAGTGACCACGGCCAGAAGTGCACCAGCATGTTCCTTTTCTAGTTATAATACAGCAGAGATGGAACAGAATGGTGTGGATGGTCCCGTTGAACTAATTCCAGACGTGCAGGATACTAGTAACGCGGTGAAGACATAATCATGTAATGTTCGTTCTCTTATCACAGAGAGAGGAACGTTTAATCAAGGGGTACACTTCGTCTGGAATATAGCACACTTTAATTAAGATTGCTCCATATCGCTAGTATAACCTTTAAGCAGAGCGAGAAAAGTTTGAAAAAATATCTAGTTTTACAAAACGTGTGTTCTCCCCCGTGTACTGTACAAATTTCTCATCCTGAATCGTTGAACGACACACTCATTATTCCCGGGAGAGACAACACGACATGAGAATACCATATTACAATAAGGGATTTGATACACGTGGCCATGTTTGCAACACGAGACAGAAATGTCGTTTTACCTCGTCCATTTTAAGAAAACGCTTTTTTCCCCCCTTGATTTGCGGCCAATTACGCGATGCCTCGTGTTACCAATGATGTATTACCAAATAATTGTACATATATATATACATATATATATACATACGTACATACATACATACAATAATGTTTATACTTAGAACAATATATCGGTACAGTCCTATTTATAAACGTGTTACACTGTTTATTGCTGGTTTATCAACCCCAATAAATGTACCACGGAGTTAGGCATTATTCGGAGAAGACCTATCATCGCGAAAAGTCTACATTTCCATGTTGTTCGTCTTGTATTTATTAAACAATTGCTCGTCTGCTTATTGAGTATATAGAATTCTGCCCAACTCTGAATGCCGAGTGTACCGTAAATAACGAGGAGAGAAACATTCCTGCCAAATGTACATGATTGTTTAATTTTGTATTGACTACGTCGGTTAGAAAATACAAAATAGAAGCTCACATGATTTACATGATGATAAAGCAAAATACTCAAGTACATATGATATATTAATGCATCGATGGTCGCCAGAGAAAAAAAGATAAATATTATAATGGCGATATTCACTAAAACCGTGCCGTTAATGCGTTTGCATAGTCATATCAATATATTTCTCTTGCGTAAGTGGTGTTAATTGTCATAGAAGAGACGATTGATGAATATTTTAATTTCAAACAAGCAAACAATTTTTCTAGCCTTAAAAGAGTTTTATAAATGCTCATAAGACGTACTATGGATTCTCGTAAGAATATTTGCATAAAAAACTTGAAACGAACTTGAATACTTTATCAGACGTTCGGACCAAATAATAGGGTATATTTTATCTCGAAGTTAATATTGTCCAGAATTAAAAAAAAAAAGAATTTAGAAGCAAAGTAGTTTTCCGGTTGACCTAGCAATTTACATCGTCAATTAAAGATCTTGAAAGAAAATAATATTTTTAATATGTTTCTACCATGTTACTTGTAACTTTGTGATATATCTGGAACTACCGTTAATCTCTATTATTATCAATTAACGAAGAATAGAAATAAATTTCGACGAGATACGTTGTACTCTTTTACCACGAGAAGAAACTAGGCATAAAACGTGTATTTTAATAATTCTTCAAGCTACTTTGTACTTTGTATGAAGGCACATTTCAATTCCACAAGTACTTAACAATCCTATTGAGTGTTCAATAGTATATCTTATGGAACAAAAAAAACGTACTGAAAATGGTTACTATCGTAAAAAAATTCGATAAGTATGATAAAAAATGTCTTTTATGTTTTTTACTATTAAATTTTCTCAACTTTTAGTGTTTATTTCTTATTTTAGTTTAAGCGAAATATATCTTAAAAAATTAAAAAATTATAATATATTGTCACTTACACATGCACTTTTATGATTGAAAAGAAATGTTTATAGACATGAGGAATTCAGTTTCTATTTCTTTATTCCGCTTTTCCTACCCATACAAAACGTATATTCGTTTCTATTCGTTCTGTATGCACAGATGAGACGTATATACAAAATGTTATGAGAATTATTTTTTCTAGTTACATTAAGAATATCTACATTTTATGTATTCAATTATTCTGAAGCGTTATTTCCGAAATTTTTCTCGAGTTGTTCGCTTTGGTATTAATCAATACTAACTATTGACAATATTTCGCATTTGTGTCCGAACAATATTTTCTGTTAACAAAATTTGTTAAATGTAAAATAAAAATGTAAAAATACCATAGTCGCGTAAAATCGGCCATAATTTTAATGCTAACAGTCTGAAGAATAATTTTACATATCAAATCTTACTAGTTAAATGAATAGCTTCCACTCATCATAAGACTTGATTAGTAATATATCTGTATTATTGTTCGATTAGCGAAGAAAATAAATTAGTATATACCTAACAACAAGCCACCAGGGCTTATCATCACTTATCACATACCATAGGTTTCAGGCTTCTAAACTCTCAGTCTATGTTATTCATTTCTCTTTGTTTAATGCTTGAATAAATTCCTCGAGTTTCTCTTGAATTTGCCTAACACGTTCTGAAACGAGATAAAAGTACAAAAACATAGAAATCATAGTCAAATTGATGTATATGTTTAAGGTAGACTATTTTCTGAAATTATCTATTGAAATGTATATCACGACATATTTTTTTAATAGAAACATAATAAATAAATTTTGTACTTAAAGAAATTTACTTAAATTTGCTTAAGATGCATGATAATAAAAGAACATACTTAATTCTTCGGCTAAAGTGACCCGTCTACCAGTCAGCAGTTTCTGTTTCATTTCATTATCTTGACTGTAATCTTCTAATACTTCTTTTATTTCTTTATCTAACCTACGAGCTTCTCGATTCATAATTTGTTGTCGAAGTGCATTGGCAGTAACCTTCAGCATTTGCTGAATCCTCCAAAACAAAACAACATCATTGCACTCCATCTATGAGAAATATTAAAGATTGAAATTTCCAATGAAAGATAAAATATCAAAAATACTAAGCAATTTTTTTATTACTATATACACTTACTTCATTTTCATGTCCAGTGTGATAGAGATAATATCCTTTCTTGCAATCGTACGCCCTAGCCAAGCTTTGTTGCAAGAAAAATCTCCTATATACTGGATGCCACGTTTCTCGAATGAATTCATTGTCGATTTCCAAACCATTTCGCTGCACGTTCTTCCTAATTGTTGTAAGTTCATCCTGAGTAAGTGTAGGAGTATGTTTCTGTGAACAAAAAGAAAATAAAAATAATTCTTTTAGATTATTATTATTTAGATTATAAAGTGATTATGTCTTCTTACTTTGTCCGCATAAAGAATTTTATCTAATTCGTTCTTCACTGCTGAACGTTTCTGTTGGTCATCACTCTGACTCTGCCAATACAGCCATCGTTCCTTGCGACCTGGACCCAGCATGTCTCTTAAAATTTGTTCCGTAGCTTGCAATTTCTCTTTAACTGAGGTTTCTAGAAAACGAACTGCCTGATCCCAATCACGTTTATCATTCACACTTCTATCCTCTAAAGTGTTCAGTTGAATAACTCGCAGCATTTCAGATGCCTAAAGAGAATTTTTCATTACGTATCATTTCAAATAAAAAGGATTAGAAAATAAAAGTTAAAAAATTTACTTTTTCTTCCCAGTAATGTCGCCTCATAGCTTCATTAACTACTGCATTTTTTAGATTGTCAAATATATCATCGTGATCCGGACTAAGTTTTGCCTGATTCATGAAATGTTGAAATTCCTGTTGCAAGCATTCCCAACCGCTTTCGACGCTTCGAGATGGTAACTGCTGTTCAGCCCACTGACGAAGTTTTATGTCGACAGTGGTATTAAATGTGCCTGTATTCGGAAACAAAGAAAAAAGATTAGATTAATTGCTCATAAAAGAGAATTCCATAATGGTGTTGTGAAATATACTTGGACTTCCGCTTTGAGCCGCGGGTAAATAAATGTTTTCGAACACGTGCATGCTAACTTTGTCCCAGATTCTAACCATTAACACCTCTTCCCAGTGTCTAGGTGAAACTTGAGACAGATTTATAATTTCGTCCAGAATCTCCCCTCTTGCTCTCTCGAAAAGTTCATCTCTATCTAATTCCCTTAATCTATAAAAATATATCATTTCTTTCAATGCTAAGTAATTTAATTTTTTTATAAATGGTAAACTCGATAAAATATGAAAGTTTATACCTTGGGAAATTATTTTTCCATTCTGTTTCAAGATTAAATCTAGTGGCCTTAAATGCATCTGCTTGTTGTTCTACAGTCTCACGAACCATCTTCCAAAAACATTCCGCAACCGCGAGACTCAAATTTCTTGTTGTAACTTGACCTGACATTACTAAGCCATCCCTAGTAAAAACCATGAAAAATATATATATATAGCCTTGAAAGTTACTCACGAAGTAACTTCAACTAATCAATTTCTGTTGTTGCAATATAATGCAGTAATACAGCATTTGATACAATAGACCATAGAAATAATTATTGCCTAGTGTAGTAATATTATCATAATTATTCGTCAATGAATCCAATATAATACGTACTTAAAGAGCTTCGAATTTCTAAAGAATTTTTCTTCATAATCTTTGATCGTTTGTATGCTATCATCCTGTCTACCTCTACCAGTGACAACAGCAAAGTAGCCCAATGCTTTCATGGGGAATAGTTTGCCAGACAATATTTTACGAACACGTTCTGGATTGGCCAAGTTCTCTTCTGCTAAATCTACCTACCGATGCCAAAATATTAATAATTATACTGACTTATAAGTCTCGTAAGCAATATTATACCTTAGTTAAAACAAAAATGGTTCGTTTGCCGGAAGGGTCCATTTGAGAAACGAGATCCGTCACATTGCTCCTTTCTGCATCCACGGAACCATCTTGGATACATAGAATGATCGCATTAGGGTTACTCATATATTGTTGAGTCATTTGTCGAATAGCATCTCGCGTGTCTTCCGCCATGTCAATTGTAACTGTCTGTTGCAACAATTTCACAAATTTTACGCTTCTTAGAGAATAGTGTGGCAATTATTTTTGATACAAATTATCACTTACGCTGATTATACCAGGCAAATCGACGAGAACCATACGCTGAAGGCCTGGACCTTTCACAGTCATCGAAATCACATCTGGACTAACTGTCTTGCCATTTTTAACACTGTTTTTCATACGTAATTCTACTTCGCGTCTTAGCTCAGCTAATTCTGACTCTTTCGTCAAATCGAATTCTCTTGAACTATCTTTGAATTGAGCTATATGATAAGGACCTTCACTTAAAGTAACTTTCACTGGAGCTCTTGTCATCATTTCGCCACCACCTCTAAATCAAAAAATAAAAATTGCAGAGTTAAGAAAAGGGATAAGTTTTAGTGAATAATTTAAATTTTTTTATATAACTTTTATTACCTAGGAAATATTCTTGCTTGAGCGATCATTTCTAATACAGATGTTTTACCAGAACTTTGATCACCAACTACTACCACTCTTGGTAAATGATCAGCAGTAGAATAAGTGCTATCATAATCATTAAGTTCATCTAAAACGTCGCTGTACATGTCGATCAAAGATTTCTGGAAGAAATTATTTAACATTGACATACAATTTTAGACATCGAAATTCTATAGCTGCAATATAATTACTTTTATTTTTTTGTTACTCATTTTTTGACTTCCACGTAGTAGCATCTGCTTTCGAAGCTCTTTGTTTTCTCTCTCTAATCGTTCAAGTTCACGTTGATACCTTAATTGTATTTGCATTACTTCTTCTTGCATAGCGTTCAATCGCTCTTGTGACTTTTCTGTGGACGAAATGGCGAATATGTAATTATAGGCTTCTAGAATGATGGAGAAATGAATTTTAATACACTAACATGTACATACGAGCTTTCTTACGTTCCTCTTCGATATTGTCGTTAGCTAATGGGCGAGCAAACGCGACAGTATTGTTCACCACGTGCTGCTTCGCTTCTGTATAAAAAAATGTTTAAGTATTGATGTATTAAGTCTGTTTATGATAAAGCAACAGTAGCACTTTGCTCGTATAAAAATTAGTTATTAAAAATTAAGAATTGTGACAAAGTGATTCCAAATGAAATATGAAATATGTATTAAATAAAACCAATAAGTCATTGATTAATAGTATTTTCTGTTTAATGTATGAATTATTAATGGAAAAATAATTCTAATTCTAATTCAACAATCTAATTCAACAACATAAGCAAAAAACAGAAATTGAAAACAAAAAAAAAGGTCTGTCCCATTCAGTATTTACCACTATATTTTTATTCATTTCAGGAAAGATCTACATTTTAGCTTAATGCATCAGGATTGTTACAATAGAGCTTCATTTGTTTAAAGGAAATTTTATAATATAATATTAAAATTTGCGAGGGTTTAAATAAAAATAAAGAAATCTTAAGATAATAAAGAAATCTTGATGTTTAAGCAAAGGAGTGAATAAATGTATGATATATAATAAGTGTATAAAATGTATGAAATGAGATGTATATAGAAAAAAGTTTGTGAAGTCATATTCTAATATATAATACTGTAGTACTATATTACTTGTATTACTATTGCATTAAATGTTATGTTACTTATATAAGCATTATATTCCTTCTAGGCTTCTATGTATGTTTCAAAGTTTAACAAATGTTAATTAAGGTAAGTACGTAAAAAACACTAAATTGTTATTTGCCCATATCTTTTAATGAATGAAGTTCTACTGTATGTTAGAATTGCCTGAAGATAACTGATAAAAAAAAAAGAAAAAAAATGCTGAATGGACAGACAATAAGATATTGATAATCCTGAACATTTTACACACCTGAATAAAGTTGGGATACTATTGTTGAGATTGCGTCAAATATACCTGAACAGAACAGACCATAATGATACATTTCTAACTGGATATATACACATAATAGGCATGATTTTGACAAGCAATGGTGGAAAATGAAAATATGAGGAAATAAATTGTATTAAATTTAATTCATTTACAAAGTCATAAATAAAATATGATTTTATATATTATTTGCATGCTTTTGAATAACGAGTAGGAGTATTTTTAATTGTCATTCATATTTCTGGGATACTTCAGCAATTTAATTTAAATTAATGGGAAGTAGAATAGCAGTGGAAAAACAAATATTAGCTATTATATTAAAATAGGTAATTATCCCTGAAAATTAGTAGAATAAGAAAACGTCAGGCAAATTAAAAAATTAATGGGTGATGGGAAAAAGCTTCTGGCTTCAAAAATTTAGGCATTTTGCAAGGACGAACAAGGACCTGCATTTAACTCACGATTAAAGGAAATATCCACACCTGGTTGGATTTGATCAACTTCAGCTGCCTTGATAGCATCATCCAGTCTCTGATTGAACCACTCTTTGTACTCTTTATATTTAGCTTCGCCAAACTGCTTTATACGTGGATCTGTTTATGTTTGTCCATTTTTTATGCCTCTAATTTCTTTTGCCTCACGTTTTCATATATTTAAATATTTTTCTACAATTTGATACTTACCAATTTCAATCTTATCTGTGAAAATATTTTTAACCGTCATAACTGATTCACGTAAATCTTTCCACTTTTCTTCATTAGGAAATACATCATTCAACCAACTCATATCTGGTATAATTTCTTTCCATTGTTCATATTTCTTTAACAGAAAATATTTTTATGGATATAGATCATGCATGAAATTATTGAAGTATTTTTATGTTAATGTTGTTAAGTACCTTCTGTAAAGTCATTCCACTACCAACTGCACCACCCAATAAAAGATACCGAACTTTTAATGCTCCTCTTAATACTCTTCCAATAAAAACTGCATATGTCCGATTAGGGTTTCCAAAGTAGCGTATATGTGGTGATGCTAGTAATGGCTGATAAACCTTGTTCATCTTGCCAGATATTAAATGTCTTGCACTAAATAGAGGTAAAGGATATCGTGATGTCTTTGAAATTAGCACAATCCTATCTCTGCAAGAAGAAACATTTAATGTTCTAGTTAAGAACATACAATTAGTACATTTTCATTATCTGTATCTCAAACAATACAGGAGTAAAGAAATATTAAGCCAAGAATTAGGAGAAAACGCCTCATTAAACAATAAGATTAAGAAATGAAAAGAAATTCTGACAGATTTATAAAATTGACTAGTTCTTGAACTATAACCTAAAAGTTATAATACTTGGAGCTTAAATAACGACAGTAAATAACGAAAGTATAATGTTTATGAAATGAAGTTCTTTTTGTGTTTAATGTTCTTACCCTATTTTACCACAAAGAATTTGTTTCATTTTGCAAGATATCCTTTGAACAGTGAGCTAGGAAAAACAATTACTAAAATATACTTTTTGGGGATATATATACGACATATATCAAATTAATGGTGTAAAAATTCTTCTAAAATTCAGTGAAACGAGACGGTTCTGTTAATAATTCATGCTTTAGTACTTCAACCTATTCTAACGCATGCAGACATTACAAAGAGGACACACTGTTTTGGCAAAGCACATGCGTGGAAATATGTGGATCCTTTTCCCTTTACAAATAGCGTGGATTCAGTTCTAAAATTCCACCAATCAGATAATTGGAGCGATAAAAAATCACAAAGGAGTAAGACTAGATTTAGGTTAGGTTAGTATTACAATCGTAGCAATCTCAAATTAAGTTTATGATAAACATCAGAAATCAATTTTGTAATTATTTATTAAATAAATTGTCTCATTTAGTTAGGATGACGATTTGTTATCTATATGCACAGTCGTGAATGTATTTGACTTCAGCCCGCGTTTTTCACAGATATAAATTTAGAATTCAAAATCGACCAATTGAATAAAACTTTCAGAGCTTTTTACAAATGTTATAAAATTGTTAATTTTCAGGCTTCGAGTTTTTCGTTATTTTACGAAAAACAAATTTAAATTGAAATTTTTTGCGATACATTTTTTAAAGGAGTAATTAATTTACACACTGAGTACTCTGTTAGCATTGAAGATATATTGATAAAAAAATTCTACTAATTTTTCATTTATCACCTTTTTTCGATTTCTCGTAAATTTTTAGGTATTCTGTACATGCAAGGTACAATGGACACATTATATTTTCTGCTCCCATAAAGGAAGCGTTACTTTTATATAATAACAGAGGTTCTTCGCTTTTCCACAATATGCAGTAACGCAGAAATGATTCTTTAATAATTTTATTTTTCCTTTGCAATCCTTATATTACAAAACATACTTTTCCAGACACATTGAAAATATGCTCTATTTACAATTGGATTGTTGTCTAGTTTTGTTTTGTGCTAGCCATCATGTCGCTGTTGTTTCTCCGGTTGTTCGTCTTTATAGGAATAATAATAATATATCTATTCGCATAGGCTCTCGTATAATAATATGATTATGGCAGTACATTTACATTAAAGTCTATGTCATTATTTTTTTCTGCTTTTTGTTTTAATCGTTTCTGTTATACATTCAATTATCTTCTCATATTTTTATATGTTCATATTTATATATATATAATCTTTTGTCCCGAATATATATATGTATATATATATATATTCATATGAAATTCTACGTACTTAGAATTATGTGCATCAACTAGGCGTATGAAAGGAAAGTTCTTTTTCTACCGTTCCTTTATCATTTATAAGATTTTACTCTTAAATACGTGACGATCATCATTCGATCATCGTTGATGCCGCGATATGAGATCTAGAGGGGGGAGGGTGTAATATTCGAACGCATTCGAATGAGAAAAAAGAACAAAGATTTCACATATTAAACGACTAAACTGCGCTAAAGCTCCTTCGAAAATGGATTTCTATTCGGGCAATTCTGGAAAAACATGCCGGGTGACAAAAAACAGCCGACATTACAGATTTCTTCTTTATCCACCTTCCCTTTTTCGACTACCGCGATATGTACGAATCACAAGAAGCCGGCAAAAGCACGCTACTCGATTGGACCCCAGTTTACATCGTCCTTTTTAATAAATTAAATCAATGTATGACATTTTTCTTCCTTCTAATATTTTTTTTTCGCCTGATTAATCTTAATCTCCCTTTTAATTCGTTTCTCATCACCTAAATATCTGCTACTTTAACTAAAACATTACAAATGTCCCTAGTATTGTCTAAAGGTGCTCTTAATTATTTTTTTCAATTTCTTTTAATGTTCGCTATTTACTCACATTCAGTCTAAATTAGATTATATTTATAATATTTATAAGGGCATGGAATTATTATATTTTTAACATAATACGAGCTAGCCTTTTTTAATTATTACTATTATTATTATTAGTGTTATTATTATTAGTGTTATTATTATTATTACTATTATCATTGTTATTATTATTAATGCCAAGCTATGTACAGGTTGCCATTTTGCTTTTTTCTTCTTACACACCTTGATTACAACACGTGACCTATTTCCCATTGTTTCAAAAAACTTGACACACACTCGTCATTTCGATTCACGTTACTATATAACAATATATATGACCGAAAGAAATCGGAATTTCTTCTGGCAGTAGGTCACATTACATCCACCGTACTCGATGGAACAAATAAGCGTCGATTATTGAACGTTTGCAGCACTACGTTCTACAAACTATAAAGAGCATCAACTATAAGAAAATAAAAGAAAGAGGGAAGAAAAAAAAAAGAAACTAAATCTTCGCGTTATCTCGTATACTTGAAAAAAAAATAAGGAGGAAATATGAACAATTATAGTTCTGACTCTTTTAGGTTATAAGATATAGTCTCTCCCCTAATTGCTTCAATTCTAAAACTCTCGCTCAAGATACATTTCTACATTCTTCATAAACCGATTACAAACTGTCTCTTCGTTGTTGTTTTCTCAACAAAAGACAGAAATTCGCTAACTCAGATTTACATTACTATCTAACGTTCCTTTAGCTACCTTAATAAAAACCTATCCTGTCTCATTCACTCGCGAGCCTAAGACTAGTATCAAAAGATCCGATTACGCTACTTCTGGTTAGAAAAGTCTTTCTTCTAATCATCTCGACTGTTATTCTGCAATGCGTTATTAAGAAAATCCAGTTCTTCTGAATCCACTTCTAAGTCCTTTAGAAAAACAATGATGTACTCTCTTCAGAGTCATTTGGAAAAAGTAGTGATGAAATGCGTATCAAAAGTTGCCTCTTCGTCTGCCTTTCTCTCTCTCCTCAGTGTACTTCTTCATTTCCACATGTTACAAATGTCACCATACTCCTCAGAAGCTTCTTATAACTGTATATGTGAACCTGATTATAAAACACATGCTGATCACCTAGATTCTGTGAGATATCCAACTACACTGGCTGGCTCTGAAAAAAGGAACTCTGTATTCCTCATCCTGTTTCTAGTCAGTCAAAAACTGTTGCTCTTGTAATTCATCCTAGTTATGAACCTAGTCATGAAACACGTATCAAGAGGTGCTGTTTCTGTGTTTTTTACTCTTCGTCCTGCCAGGCTCAAATTCATCCTCACTCCTCCTTCGTTTCTCCTTTAACTGTTTTTCCATAGCAAGCATGGTAATCATCCTCTTATGCGAGTCACCGACGATCCAACCATGTTGCTCTTGACGATCATCTTCTTCCTCTTCAACTGTGGGAACCACTTCCAGCATCTCTTCTTCATCACTAGAACTGGACCAATAGTACAGTTGATTGGCAGCTGCCCTTTTTCGTCGACCAATGGCTACTCCAACTCCTTCTTCGACTTTATTCCAGGATTTGGTTGTCTTTAATTCCTCATCATCAGAATCTCGCTTACCACTCGAGGATCTACGTTCTTTGTCTTTTGATCCCTTTGAATCTGCTCTATTCTTCCTATCAGTGTTAGAGTTTTTGTTCTTTCTACCTGCTGTGATTTTCTGGTCTGATTTTGAGGCCTTTTTTGGCTTTGTTGGAGACTTGGAGTATTTCTTCTGTTTCACAAGAGACTCTTGATTATTTCCAATTTCATGATTGGTTTCCATCAACGTGGACTTGTTGCAATTATTCTCTAAATCACTAAGTCCTTCATGATTATTCTTGGCAAACATATCTTCATCTGTCTTGACCTGCTTTTTTTGTTTCTCCTTAGTTTGATGTTTCTTTTTCTGTGCTGCTTCTTGAGGCATTTTGTTTTCTGTTAACTCAGTGTTCTCTGCTTTCTTTGTACCATTCATGTCTACAGTATTTTTTGCATCTGTAATATTCTGTGCAAGGGACTCCTTCTTCTTTCCAACCTCTCTCAGGATCTCCTCCTCTATGGCTTTTTGTTCTTTGGCTATCATTTGTTCATGCTTCTTCTCTATATACCTCTCTTTCCTCTTCTCCTTTGACTCCCTCTTTTGTTTCCTTGGCTTATCATGATCTGACTTATCACTCATTTTCCTATCCTTTGGACTTATTTCTTCATCAGAGCTACTGATCTCTGCTAATAATCCTTGTTTTCCGATAGCGCATTTTCTCTGTCTCCTGGTGGGCTGGAAGTCCATTAGTATCCTTTCTTGTTCTTCCTGCATTTTCTTCAACTGTTGCTCCTTCTTTTTCTTCGACTCTTGCACCTTTCTGCTCAGGAACACATGCAGTGGAAGATTCTCGGATTCCTTTTGTGGTTTTTCGTTACTTGACAACTTTTCTGGTAAGGCTAAAAGATCGTTGTCAGGCTCCTCCTCTTGTTCCTCTATAGGAGTAGGAGACTTTGCCGCTGGCAGAGGATCAGAATCCTCAATAGGATTGAATGTTTCATTCTCAGGTTCTGTTGTCATCACTGGATTGATATGCTCCTCGGGCTTAGCAGGCCTGATTGCTTCACCGTACCTTGCACTTAGGGAGTTCTCATTGTCAGCTTGATCTAGAAGGTCCAAAGCTTCCTCTAATGGGATCAGCTCGCGCTCACTTTCCTGCGTGTAATCTGTCTTGGCATCAGTCTTCTCCCCTGGCAAACTTGGGCTCTTTACCCTGAACTCTTCTGCGATCTTTGGTGGTTCTACGGGAGCCGAGTCTTCCACGTCTGATTCAACAATAGAACTGTCTTCTCTATATAGGTCATCCATTTCAAAATTTCTCTCATACTGATTCTCAGTTTCGTCGTCGCTATTCCTCGGTTCATCCAGATCTTTTCTCTCATCAATAATCAGAGGATGATCGGACATCTCCGATTCAGATTTTTTATTATCACAATCATGTTTGGGAGTGTCGTTCTTTAAATCCTGGCTTCTCCAATCGTCTACGTGATCTTCGTTATCAGAGGAGTATTTGTTAACTAATTTTTGAATCTGTTCCACGTTTTCCAATTCTGTTGTCTTCTTGCTGCTCTTCTTCACTCTCCTTTGCCTTCTGGACTCGTAGTCCGCGTCTCCATTTTCATACTCACTCTCCGAGGAGGTGTATAACTCTGCGAAAATATTTTGCTTCCCTTTTGAACACGTTCTTTGACTCTTTGAAATACCTACACCAACATCCTCAGTCTTCACGGCAGTTCTATACTCATCAGAGCTGTCATTCTCGTACCAAGCATTCCTAGTCTTCTTTTTAGGATTTTTGTTCCTCTTTTTCAGTTTGGAATGCTTCAAAGATTGCTCCATAGGCCTTTTAGTTTTCGTTGGTTTTCTTTCCACGAACTCATCCATGGGTCCAGTGATTTGTCTCTGTTGATCCTCACTCTGGAAGGATTTCAAAGCGCCTTTCGTCTTTGGGGCAAACTTCTCTAACTCCTTAAATTTCCTATCAATCATAGATTCGAGTCTGGTACTTAGGGCATCGCCAGTTTTTCCATTCTCTAGAGTATCTCCAATGGCCTTAGACATTAATCCAGCCACGTCCACCTCTTTAGTTTTCAAGCAGCTCACTTCATAGCCTGGCCTACTCCTGTAAGACATCACACTACCCAAGTTAGGCTCTATCTGACTTTCCTCCTCGTCGAACTCATAGACATCTTTAATTCTATCTGACACGAACTCATCTTTTCTTTCAAAGCCATCACGGCGTTTCTTCCTTTCGGCCAAGCCGCCATGCTCATTACGTCGAATCAGAGGGAAGTTCTGGTGCTTCTTCGTCTTTTTAGTCTTCCTTTGTCTGTGAACATTCAGTTCTCTGAGAGCTGCTTCTGTTTTTGACTTTTCTTGCTGTTTTCTTTCATTCATCTCTTTCTTTCTTTCAAAGAGCTCCTTGATGGGGTTCCTGGACTTTTTCTGAAGATCTTTGGACATGGTTATGGGATTTGATTCCAGAGGTGCATCTTTGTTTAGTGGAGTAGTTTTTGCAGATTGAACAGATTCTTGAGATGCTACGTCCCCGGATGTAGATGTTGGGGCTCTGGCACACGCTAGCTCCGCTAGAACCTTCATCGGCGTGGATCCACTGTACACAGAATGATTTTGAATATTAGGTTAGAAAAAGCGAAATTACAATGATACGTAATTCGGATGATAAGGATTGCGGATGAAATGGTTTTGTAGTAAGCGTATAAATGTAAGTAAATTTGATACCTAATTTAATAAAGGCTATATTACTAATTTAATATGCTATATTACATATTTGTTATTATATAATTTAGAAAATAAATTTGACAAAATTAATTTACAGCAAATCTAAATATTTGTTCAGATTGAACGTCAGTAATTAATACTCTTCTATTAAGTTTCCTTTTGATAATATTTTTATTAAAGGTTCCCATTTGAATATCTTAACTGAGTGTCATACTAGTTCATAAACCCAGTAAACTGACACATGAAAATTTTTATAGGATAAATCCTGTCTCAAAATCCAGTCTCATTTATTACACGCAAGAATCGAGCCATATATCAACATGACTATTATATGGCAATAGATTTACAGCCACCTGGAACATATTTATCCTTGCACGTTTCCTATTCCGAACCAGGGAACGGCCAAGCCAGGCTAGCAAGAGAAATGCACTTTCAGCCGGAGTTTCCATCGACTCTGAATCGTTGTTTGGCCAAATAACGAACATCAGAACGTATATTCCCAGCGTTGTTATGTGGAGATACCTCGCCGTTGGTGGGTGGAGTGACAGGCTCAGATCAATACTTAACAGGAACGAATAGGGAACCATTCAACGAGACACCGGTGTCTTGTAATTTACAGATATCATGCTGCTTCGACACTTGGCTAGAGACTCTTGACGGTTTCAAAGATTTCAGCGGTATAACGATGAAATTTGGTAGCTCGTGTTAGTGGAACTTTTGGTATGTAGGATTCTTTAAATTTTAGAGAATTAGGCGTTTAAAAGTTAAACAATTCTAAAATTTGAAATTTAGAAAATTTAGATATTTAGGAATTCTTAAATACTTCTTAATTTTAGAGTTGGCGAATTAGAGCTTATTAAGTGGAAGCTACCTATTGCAAATTTTGTTATCTGTAAATATGTTCAATAATATGTTTATAATGAAATTCTTATATCTTTAAAAATTCGTGATCTTAAGGACGTTTAAGGAATCGTTCGAGATCGAATGTATAATGTGGCAAAAGCACAAGGAGGCTATTGTTGGACGACAAAAGGAGGATTCGGTATAATGTTCATCGACGTTCAGAGGAATTCCACAATGGCAGCAATGACGTATCGATGATTCGTCGGACAAAAACAAGGAATTATAACGTGGTCGTTCAAAGGCGCAATCAACAGGTGTGGAAATGAAAAACTGGCTTTGATATTCGATCTACTGTATGAATTGCAATTTTTGCTGCAGAAGATAGACACTTCATTCGATGTATGTATGTAGGTATAACGAACGATTCACTGGCTGCTCGACATCGTTCTGAAATCTCCTTTCTCTATAAAACGATTGTGAGACTGCTTTAAATATATTGTAAAAATCCTATCGAGTATCGGTTCGAAAAACGAAACACGAAAAGGCCAATAATTGCTACTGTAAGCGCCGATGAACATCGTTAAAAAACTCAACAAATATTCTATTTACTTGCATCCATTAACAGTCAATGTTAACGTAGAATTTAATTTTTCATTTATTTTTGTATATAAAATAATCGTCTGACACGTAATGGAACAAAAAATCAGTGAATTCCTATTGTATGGAGTCTTTTGGACTCAGGTAAACAAAATTCTCCTATTATATACATTCTGTATATTTTTGCATTTGTCAATCTTTCATAAATGCACGAATATTCACAATTCATTAATTAACCGTAACCAGAATTATTGGCAGCTTTCATGTTCTTGACAAATTACTCACTTGTGATCATGTTTTTCGTTGCTGTGCAGCAAATTGGATAACGCCTTGTCCAATAAGCCACCCAGAGAAGAATTCATTTTGCTCTTGAGTTCTGAAGAATCCAGGTTCATCTTTGCACCATGCTCCTCCTGTAGTCCTCTAACATGCAAAGACTCATTGTAGCCTCCATTGGACAAATTTGTACCAGACAAATGTCTCTGATCCTGCAGAGAGGAGTACGAGTTCCTCAGCATGTCATGTTCGTTGTTCTTCGACGGATGTTCCCCGCGTATAATCTCATTACTGTTTTTCTGACCAAACGTGCTGGCTATCAGGTTTTCAGACTCTCTCATGCGTTGCTGGATCTTGTCCCTGAGTTTGTTGTTGTGCTCAAATGCAACGTCCAGACTGTCCTCGTAGCCTAGATTGTCAACTCTGGACATGTCGGGGCTGGCTGATCTGCTGGAATGCTCGCTTCGTAAGTTTCTGCAACCCCGTTTTGGGTAGTCCCTCTCTCTGGTGCTGTACATCTCTTCACCCAGTAGCTGCAATAGAGCAGATTGGTGAATGATCACTTGGAAGAATTCTGGATGCTCTTTGTATGAGAATCTGGGTACCCTATGATAGTTTCTGCTTTCTACTAGATGCTTGCTTGCAGAGTCGACCATTTGAAAACGCTGTGAGACTAAGAGTATTTTGCTGGCCTTGATTAGATACCTAAAGCTAGAGAATGGCTATCTGAATGTCCAGAGAATAATCAGGAAGCTATTATTTATGGTTACAAAGAAGGCCAGTACAAAGAATCTACTGTTTAACTGATCAAAAGTGAAGCTGTTGGACCTAAAAGTGAGACACAGAGGATTGAAGATTAACCAACTATTTTGGAATTTGAAATGGGCTACTTTGCAGCAATTAGAGCATAATTTTCAGCAATATGCTTCAGATACTATCAGAGGATAACACATTGATCAGTAAAATTAAATCTACTAATAGATAAAATTTCTTTCAAAAATTGGTTTAGTTAGGAAAGTTGTTAGCGAGGATAGAGGATGTGGAAATTTCATTCTTGTGCAAATAACGTTAATATGAATAGGTAGTGTTATTAACGCCAAGCTGAACCTTTTTCTATTAAAAAATAAAGATTTTGCAGAGAAAAATGAATTTTAGGAAAGATATAATGCATTTGAAGATAGGATAAAAATTTGCAGAATGATTAGAGATATTTAGTAATAATGCTCAGCATTGGTTACTTGCATTTTTATATCCAAGACATTAAAAAACATCATATTTGAAGGGACAAGTTTCGGAATTACCATACACACTAAGAAATGTCGAAGGAATGAGAGAACTACCTTTTGCATGCATACTGAGAGACATTGTCTGTATAAAGCTGGTTCATAGGTCCTGCAAACATTACCACAATAATGTATAGAGTATTCCCTTCTGAGAATTTCGTGTAAGGGTGTAATCCAGTTTATCTTAATTCTGAAATATTTACGTACCAATTTTATCCTAAAATGACTGTGATATTAAATTTAATGCTACAGTGTCATATCCCGTTTTAAAAAGAAATTTAATATTAATTTAATATTTTTGTACACATATTAATATATCATCAATATCTTTGTAGTTTGTGTAATATTTGTTATTTCATTGAATTTACTTATTATTTATGTTTAGAAAACACCCCTACAAATAAACATTCTGTAAGCATGTACAAAAGAAACTGAGAACTGCAGACTGAGCTGAAAGTTGAACTTTTTCAGCTACTACATAATATAAGATCGCCAAGCCAAGCGAATAATAAAAAGAAAAGTAAGAAAGAGAATAGTGCATGCAAAGTGTAGGCTTATCAATGAAGTAGTGAATCATATATCTTAAACAATAGTAAATAAATTATGTATCCCTTCAAAAAGCTATCAACTTACCGTACTGTTCCAAATTAATTTTTTAGCAATATCGATTTTTTTAATTAGCTGATTTAATCAGCGTTATCGGCAGCTGATAAGAAAGATCTATTGAGAAAAACATGCAGAATACACAGAAAGAAAAAATATTGCAATTAAAATAAGAATCAAGATACTTTAATAAAATATGTTAATTCGCCATTTCTTTAAATTTATCAATTCAGCACAGATACTCAAACAAAGCCAAATCTGCCCTCCTATAGATCCTAATACCTTTATTATATCTGAAATATCCGAAGAAGCATGCAAAACTTCAATTAATCTAACGAAATACTCACCTGGTTCACGGATTCCAAAAGACTTCCCAGGCTGTTCTGGCTTTCGACGTCTCTCCACCGATCCCTGGGTCCCCTGAACCCTTGCTGCTGCTCATCCTTCCTATGGTAACCTTCGTTGTGATCCAGTTTGATCTTTTTAGCTCCCCTAAGCTCATTCTCAGTGGTGGCTTTCAACCTGGAGCAACACTCGACAAACAGCTCCTCGTCGAAGTTCAGAACTTTGCCCTGTCTAGGCTTCGTGGTCTCAATCTCTTGAGGAACATCCAGAGCGTTGTCCTCTATCGCGTCAGTGGGTGCAATAGTGACTACTTCGCTCTTGTGGCTCGAAGAGGGTGATCTAATGACGATTTTCTCACCAGAGAACTCGCTGGAGCTTCTTTTCCTAGTTGCAGCCTCGTTGGTAGCCAAATTTTCCTCTTCTTCTTCATTTTCACTGTTGGAGCTGGTCTCTATGGAACTTCTAGGTGTTCCACAGAACAAGGGAGAAATTCGCCTGTGGCCCATGTCCTCGTCTTCTTCACCGTCTATGTCAGAATCTCTAGTGGTCTGCGAGTTTCTATCCATACTTGGAGACCTGTTCCTCACGCTACTGGGCGCTAGACTGCTGCAACTTTGAGAAGATTCCAGATCAACAGACATTCGGCTAGTGAAGGGGTCTCTCTCAAGATGAACCTTGGTGAAATTGTCCTCCTCGTCGCCTGACTCCTTAGGATTCTTCGAAACTCTTTTCTCTACCACCAGATCTCTCCAATCTTCCTCTTCGTTTCTACCTTTACTTTTTCTAAAACCTGTCAGCTTTCTCTTCTTGATCGCTTTCTGATCGTCTTCTTCTATGGCATCTTCCAAAGGCACCACTTTGGAAGAATCTTCGTCATAGTTGAAGGACCCATAGCCACTGTCTTTGATCGTCAAGTCAGGCTTGCCTTGATTCCTCAGTCCATAATTTGGCTCCTTGTGTTTCACTGCTTTCTGGCTCTTGTCAGCATTGACGTCAGTAAAATCGTCCTCAAAGGTCCTAGAAATTAATTCTTCTGCTCTCTTCTTGCTGAGTCTGCACTTGGTTGCTGGTAACAATAAGAAGTAATTATTTGAAGCTTCTGCATCATGTGTTTTCTTAATATTGGAGCTGTTCTTTGATTTTGTGTGTTTTCTAGATCGATGCTCACCTTGGTTCTCATAGGTTAGATTTCTCTCCTTGGCTCTGTCCGAAGAAGAGCTCTTCTTGGATCTTTTTCCAGAACGTTTCTTGGGACTAGAAGGTATAGAGGATGAAACTGAGTGTCTTTTCTTGTCGCCTGAGGAGTCTTTAGTCTTTCCTTCGCTGGAACTGGAAGATCTGAAGCCTGTTCTGGAGAGATCTGAATCGTCTTCTGACTTGGACACCCAGTCGTTCAGTACCTCCTTAACTTTGTCTGTCTTCTCACCGCCAAAAACTCTGCCAAACACGCTCTTCACGATTTTGCTCTTGTTTTGTGATTCAATTTTGTCCTCATTTTCACTGTCGTCGCTTTCACTGGTCAAATCGGCGATCTTGTTCCTTATAGAAGACTTCTTGCCTCTGGATTTCCTGTAGTTGTCCTTGTTAGAGTATTTGTGGCTCCTGGACACCTTTTTGCTCGGATTTTGACGATCACTGGTGCTTGATTTTCGACCACTACCAATTATTGATGAAATTGCCTCGCTGTTCTCAGACTCTGATGAAATCTTGGAGTCCTTGTCAGAATCCTCCGCTGTTTTCGATGCTTCTGGCTCACATTCTTCCTCTGATGCAATCTGCTGCTCTGCTTGTTCGTCATTGGTATTCAAATTTTTGTCAGAGTTTTGGTTGCCAATTAATTCATTTGTGTCTAAAGAATTATCATCCATATCAGATTTGGTGGCTTTGGGGTCGCTATTCTCGACTTCTTGTTTCTCTTCAGGTTTTGGCTCGTTGTCAGAATCCTTCGGGAATGTCGTGGAAGGCTCTCGTTCCTTTGTTTGCTCTTTATATATCTCCAATTTTTCTTCTCTTTCAAATAAAATTTGAGACAAAGGTTTGTCAGCTAGACTTGAGGATGACGAAACTTCATCATCATCCACTGACTGAAAATACTTGATTTTGTCCTCTAATAATTCAATTCTCTTCTCAGAAACTCGTTGTTCCTGTACTAACTGTTTCAAATCTGTTTCTTCCAAAGATTCTGGCTCAGGATAAAATTTATCGATTTCTAACTCCTCAACAATCTGTAATTCATTAGATTCATGATCATCTTCATTTTCTAATGTTGCAGAGATAACTATACCATCACTTTTAGCAGAATTATCTTCCAATTGTGAATCAGGTACTAAACGTTCTAACTTTTCATTAATATCAAATGTTTCAGTATAATCGAGTGATTTTTGATCATCTGTAGTCTCTGAAAGTTTGGCCACATCATTGAACACTAATTTATTCTGATCATCTTTAGATTTGGAAGAACTTTTAATAGTTTTATCTTCCGAACTGTTTTCTGTTTTTTCAAAATGTTTCTTAGCCCGGCCTTTCTTGGATTTACCATGGCGTTGTGTTTTGACCAGTTCACTCTCGTTATCATACATCATTTTCATACTTTCTCCTTCAAGGTTTTGTACTTTAGAAGATTCCAACTCATCAATACCTTCAAAACTCCTTCTTTCTGCTTTTTGATCCTTGCACAAGCTTGAATTCAAGCGTTGATTAAATTCCTGTATTTCTGGTTTGGAGTAATTAAAACTTTTAACTGACTCAACTTGTATACTGCATGCACTTTCATAGTTTTTCTCAGAATTGCAATTAACATCTTCAGATTCCTTATTAAATGTGCTTGAATAGTCTAACTCGTAGCTTTTATTGTTCTCAGGATCAACTTCTTTACAGATTTCTATGCTGCGTTTGTTTATGGTAAACTTCAGACTCAAACGTTCATGTGACTGATTTTCTTCATTATCTTTATCATTTAACTTATCTCTCGAAAGATCCTCAGCCTTTTCCTCGGAATCTAATTTATATATACTATCTTTCTCCACGATTTTGTTTTCTTCTGTCCTCAGCAGAGCATCTTTTATTTCCATATCCATATCCTGGTTTTCCTGCAGCCTGGGACCACAATCTGAACACTGTTCTTTGAAATCATCTTCTTTCATTCTTGGAGTATCGGTTTTTGATTCTGAATTGCTCACGGCAGAATCTTCAGATAAACCTTCTGAAACATCCTTATAATCCAAATTAGACTTTACTTTATTCAAGTGCGAAGACTTTGCAATTTTAATGGACATATTCTCACCCAGGACAGTTACCAACGTCGAATCGGCTGAATTTTCCAACTCAGAATTATCTAAAATAATTTGTTCATCAATCAAGCTTTTCTTCTTACTTTTGTCTTTCTTCTTTTCATGTTTCTTCTTCTTTCCAGCGTCCTCCACCTTCTTGATCTGCATTTTTATAGGCGTCGATGTGGATTCTGGCTCAGGAGTCACTTGATCAGTGAGAACATACTCATCATGGCTCATATTTTCAGTGATCTTACAAATTTCTTCATCCAGTAGTTCATCTTCAAGGATGTGTTGATGGGTGGTCTGAGAATCCGTCAAAGAATCCTGTTCGAGTTGATTGTTATAGCAAGGATCAGTCTTAACTGGTTCTAAATCTTTCTGAGTAATGATGGATTCGCAAGGATTAGCCTCTTTCTGGTCATCCTTCAGCTCTAAAGACACATTCATAGCTTCATCAGCTGATTCAACTCTATTTTCGTCACTAGAAGTATCATTTTGACCAACGTCTTCCATATTTTCAGTATCCTCCATACATGTTCTGTCTTTCTTAGATTTGGCCATTTGAAGTAAATGAGACTGAGACTGATTGTGTTTCTTTAGAGAGCTCTTCCTGGTGAAGCTGGTAGTACAAACATCGCAGAAAAATCTGGCAGCCTCCTTCGTCAACTTCTTCCTCTTCTCCACGATTAGAATTTCACCTGTCTTCTTATGAACTACCACGTAATTGCCTGCTGTTCTCTTCTTTGGCTGAAAGTCATCCTGAACTTGGGAGAGACCATCCAGCTTCGTGTCCACCTTATCTTCGTTTTTCAGTTCGTCGTCTTCGTATTCCTCGCCTTCTTCCTCGTCGATCGGCGTTTTAGAATTTTCAACTACCTCTTCCTCTTGTTTTTCAACACTCTCTTCCGGTTTTTCATCCAAAACTTCGTCCGAGATAACTTCCTCAACCGGTTTCTCTTGCTCAGTCGACGGTTTTGGTTGTAACTCCTGGCTAACATCGTTCTTTGCTGTCTCTTGATGCGGTATACAATCCTCAATGTCCATTGGGATATCAAAGTCATCCATCAAATAGAACTCAGCAAAGAAGGATATGTTTTTCTTGGCTCTTCTTTTCAAACTCTGTCTTCTGTGGATGTTTTTCTCCGTATCGACAGATTCTGAGTCGGTCACAGAGGTATCTGTTTGCACGTCTTCTCGAGACTCGTAAAGCTTCTTCTTCTTAGAATAACGTTTTTTTCTGAAATAACTAAAATCACTGACGCATGAGGTCTCTGACAAATTATCTGCGCTCTCAACTCTTTGATTTAGGCTTTCCTGGCCTGACAAGTCCTCAGAAGACAGTTGTTTTCTCTTCGAAGATCTCGTTCTACTAATTTGTTCGGTTTTACCAATTAGATCTATGGAACCAGCAGAACTAGACCTTTCTAGGTCTACGTGTTCACGAGTCGAACTCCTAAAGCTACGTTTTTTGCCTTCAGAAGAATTTCTCTGGCAAGAACTTTCTGGCTGCTCCTCTTTTCCAGCCAAACTTCTGCTCGCCTCTGGGTACTCTGCGTTGCTTGCTTCAGTTTCTGGTTGAGAACAGTTGCTCTGAGTGTCTAAATTCTCGTCGATGATCGACTTTCTCTTATACGTTCTTTTCTTTGTGTGCTGCAACACTTCGGTTACCTCTGGGACCTTGAATGGTTCCAGACTTGCCGAAGAAACTTGTAAACTAGTCAGATCGTTGGAATTCTTGCTCTGATCTTCAATTTCTTCGATGAGTCTACTCGTCCTCAAGGATCTTCTAGGAGGAAGTTGATTTGTCGTTGTGGATTCAAGCGCTGCGGTCTGTGCGTGCATCCTGGAGTCAGAATTTTCTTGAGAAACGGTGCCTTGTGTCTGTGTCTGGTCAACTATCAAACATTTCTTCTTTCTTCCACGCTTCTTTGGCACTTTGGGGACAACTATAGGTTCTTCGATCTTCTGTGACTCTTTTTGATCATTCACTGGAGGATTTTGAGTGACTTCTTCTTTATCTGTTGCTCGAGTCTCCGTATTCTTGAAACTAGAATCTTCTGTTTCTTCTTTCAACTGTTCTACGCTATCTAATAACGTTACCTGTTGCGTTGGAACTTCGTTTTGCATAGTTTCACGTTTTTCAGATGGTTCTTCCAAAGGCAGTTCAGGATTTTCAGTTGGGACAATGGTGCTAATACTGAGAACAAGATTACTTTCGGATTCCTTCGAAGTCTTCTCGTCGTTTCTCGGTTGAATCATGGATTTCGTCTTGAAAGATTTCCTTCTGGGTCCTCTGCTATTCTCAGATGCTATTTCGTTTACAGAAGATTCTGTCACTTCAGTAGACTCCACTCTGAACATCGTTTCTTCTTCAGAGGTTTGGCTTATTTTCTCTTCCTGTTGCGATTTCCTCTTGGAGGACCTTCTAACTGGAGATTGAATTTCTAAATATCGATCCACAGCCTCTGTAACGGAATTTCTCTTTCCAGTTATTTCCATCGAATTCTTTTCTTCGTTAGTCACTTGAACTTCTTCCTTATTGTTCGTTACACTTACACCTTGAAGTGCATCTTCTGGCTTATCCTCTTCATTTGTTGCATGTTCTTCTAAATTTTCCTTAGAATCTATCTTGAGCTTCTCAGTACTTTCTTCAGAGTCTTCAGCTGTCTTAACATCATTAACAATCCTATTATCCTTTGCTTCGGCTTTTTCACTTATACTTTTCTCCTCACATGGTACTTTGTCTGCATCAACTTCAGTAGACAAGTCGTTTTGAACATTTTCTTTGGTAGAAGGCACTTGCTTTGATTTTTCGATTAACTTTATCACGTCAGCCAGATGCAATTCCTCAGAGATCGAACTCTCCTCAAAATTCCCTGCTGGCTCGGAGGATTTCCTTTTATTCTTCTTTGGGGACTTCATTTCCACTGATCGTTTCTTAGATTTTCTTTTCACTTTGACTTCTTCAGTTACGTCTTCACATTTTTTCTTTTCCTCTTCCATAGTTGACAAAGACACATCTGCAGAATTACTTACTGGAATCTCCAAAACAGGCAATGAAATTTCATTTTTAGTAGGGCTCGTTTCAATAGAAACGGCTTCCTCCTCTACTTTTGACTCATTAGTACAAGCTTCTTTTTCTTTTAAAGAAGTAGTCTTTTCATCTTCTCTCAGCAATGTAATCTCAATCTCTTCATCGGCAACTTTTCTACTGGAACTTATATTCGATTCATTTTTTATTTCTTTTTCATCAGAATTTTCTACATTAGACTGCAACTCTTTGGAAAATTCTTTCGAAACCATCGCTTCATTTTTTACAGTAACATCTGTTTTCTCCAAGCTTTTGTTCAAACTATTAGGAACTAAACTATCCTTACAACTCCCACTAGTCGCTTCTTTAATAGTTTCCTGTCTAGTATCTCCAATCTTCTCTGTTTTTGTTTTCGCTTTCGCTTCGCTTGAAGTCTCTGTGTTTTCTGATAAACCAGGCCCAACTTCGTCCAAAATACTAGTAAGTTCGTCAGCAGCTGTATCCAATAGAGAACCAACTTCACCTTCTAATAAAGCATCCTTTTGTTTAGCTATTTTTGAAACTATTTTCTCTAAGAACGATCCCTTTCCTTTCTGTTTCCTTCTGGACAGATCTAGAATAATGTCATTAGCTGGTGACTGTTCTTTGGTGTCTTTAGAGGGAGATTCAACCTTCTGAACCTTTTCTACAGATTTGTCCAAGTTCAGGTCCTTACTAGCTGCTTCTAAAACTTCAACTTGCTTTAGATCTTCGTCAGAAATCTTCTCAACACAAGAGATCTCCTCTACTAACTTATCAGGATCATTTGTGGCTTCTAAAACAGTGTCTTCAGAAGATTTAATACTTTTATCTAAATTTTGAGTCTTGCTAGTGGCATCATCAGTCTGTGGTGTGGAATTCTGGGGAAGTACACTAGAGTCCACGCTATCCAAGGAAGTCTGCATGCTCAAGACACTTGACTGAGACTCGACAGGGACGTTCATGCCCTCTGTAAGAATTCCAATTACGTTATTTAAAGACCTTTTGGATGCTCTTTCTTTTCTGGGTCCCCAGGACTTCCTCGGTCTGCCAACTTTCAATTTTTGAACTGGTGCGGGTCTTTCCAATGAATTTTCCTTGCCACTGTCCATAGAATTGCTCGTTTCCACCTGTAAGTGATTCAGATTTTCGGTTACCTTGGTTGCTTCTTTGTTCTCTGAAGGATCAGATCCTTTGGGTTGCTCTTTCTCATTTCTAATTATTTTCTCACTTTCTTCTTGCCTATCCTTGGCAACTTTCGTTGCTCCTATTGAAACGGCCCCTTTATCATCAGAATTTGCTTCGTTCTGATCCATTGAATTGACTTCATCATTAACTTCAAAAGAATTATTTTTACCAGTTTCTTCATTTTTTGTTTGGGACACATCAGTATTCTTTTTTTCAGATGTCTCATTGCTAGATTTAACTCTACCTCGTCTCTTTCCAAAAGTATTCTTCTTGAAGCTGAAGTCTGTCTGTTCATTCTGGATCTCCGTTTCGCTAGTATTCAACAACGACCATCTAGTTTGCCTCTTGTCAGCAGCCTGGACAGCCATGTCAACTTCAGACTTGGTTTGACCATCAAAAGACGCCTGACTGGAATTGACCAATGATTTGATCTCACTGGACATACTACTGCTTCTCCGTCTTTTGACTGCTGTTTTCATCTCGTTCACAGCTTCTTTGATCTTGTTGGATTCATCTGAAACTTTCTCATCTTTTGAAGCGGTTTTGTCCTTTCTATCCGTGTTCCTCAGCGATTTTCTTCTTTTCGCATCGAATTTCTCTTTGTTCGTAGACGCGTCTGAGATGGATCCTGAATCCAGCTTTCCTTTTTCCAGTTCTAAATCCTTCCGCGGCTTGATCTTTGCCTGATCGAATTTAAATTTAGACACTGGTTGCCTGAGACAGCGTTTGGAAGTGGCAATCCTGGATGTCAGAACCAATTTGGTTAGCAGGTCCTCTTTATTGTCTGAGCCTATCAACTTCTTCACCTCAAAGGGAACGTTCTGTATCTTTATAGGGCTGTCATCGTCAACAACTTTCTCTAATTTCGCCTTAGCGTTACTCCTGGTCTCCAACTTTCCTTCTTCCTTTTTCTGTCTCACTTCTTTCTTCAGACCTACTTCTTCCGCATTCTTCACCATATTTTTCTTCTCTTCCACATTTAGAATCTTTGCAGGAGCACTTTTCCTTTTGAATTTTTCTTTAACTACACCTTTAGCGCCTTCCTTAGAAGCTTCAGTCTTTGTATCGACGCTCTCCACGCTCTTATTCAAATTCTTCGTTTCATTTTTTGCTCTCCTGCCTTTACCCTGTTTCTGATCCCTCTCTTCTTCTTGTAAACTGCTCATAACATCACTTTTCTCTCCTGAAACTTGACTCTCCTCTTTCTTGGGACTCTCCTTGTCTTCCAGGTTCAAACACTTGCTAGTCAGACTCTTGCCACGCAGGATCTTTTCCTGGCTAGAAGCTGACGTAGCAGGAGATAGGATAGGTAGGTCATTCGTAGTAGTTTCTGAAAATTCCTCAGAATTGGATGATACTTGAACAGCTGGCTCCAACGTCGGCATCTTGTCGCTGTCAGAAGACAATCTGGTTGTCCTCTTCGGCAACTGGTCGCCATTCTTGCACTTAGAAACTGCTCTTAATTTGGACCTAGTGATCGACGACTCTGGACTAGTTTCGCTGCTCCTTATCTTGGTTATTAAACGACCAGAAATAGGACACCTGATCTCAGGGGACTTTTGAGGGGACAGAGACTCTTTGTTAGGATTCCTGGCAAATTTTCCATCCTGGGTCCTCAGCTGTGACTTTGCCTTGATGGAGGCGTTCAAAGAGGCTACAGGATCCACCGGCCGCTTCCTCTTAGGTGTAGTTTGAGTGGACAACTTGTTCTTTAGGCTGAGGGACTTTGCTTCCCCTGGACTAGCTTCTGTTCCATCCACATCTACCTCCTTCTCCACATTCTTAGGAGAAACTTTGGTACTCTTTAATATCTTCGTATTCTCGTTAGATGTCTCTGCCTTCGTCTCAGACAGGCTCTTCAAAGCTGCTCTAGCTTTAGCCTTCAAAGTTGTTTTCTTTACCTGGACCAAGCTTTTCACAGCTCCTTCTTTCGTTTTCACGTTTCTCCTTTTACCCAACACTCTGGGACCTCTGACCATCTTTGTTCTACTGCTCCTTCCGTCTGGCACATCGCCTTCTTTGATAGAAGACGATCCTTCAGCCGGTTTCTCTTTGGTTTCTTTCTCCAAGTCGTTTTTCTCTGAGCTGTCGTTTCGTCCTTCGTCAGGATTCTTGTCATCAGGAGTGTAGTTCTTCACCACGCTCTCGATCACGGCAGAGATGTTGTCGATCCGACAGCGATTCCGTTGGATCGACTTCGCGTTCTTCAGCAGCTTGTTCCTCAGGGCAGCTTTGTTCCGGGACATTCGAGAGGCGCTGGAATTGTCGCCGACCATTCGTGGTCTCGTTCTGGATTGCACCTGTACAAATGGCAAAGCCTTCGTGGTATTGTGTGTGTGTGTGCGCGCACCTCTTTGAGTGTATTTTTCTGTGCTCTCTACGGAAAGTTAGGGGAGTTTTTTTTTTTGGTGCAACCTACGGAATCAACTGTTCCCGTGATTTATGGAAGCTTCTTGAGCAACACGTCACGGGGATTATTATGGTGTATTTAAGTTGAGCCCTACGGGATTTGCTACTTTACTTTGAGCAAAGAAGTTTTTGGTTTGTGGATTCTTTTGTTTGAAGAAGTAACTAAGTATTCTTTTAGGTCTGTGATTCAATAATCCTCTAAATCTGGTGTGTTTGAAAATTCAATACTAACTAGAATAATCAAGTCCGAGATCTTTTTTATAAATCACCTCTTAATAAAACAACAAATTCTTCAACAAAATCCTTGTATCTTTTTACTGAACGCATTATAATTCACAGTGCTTGTATCCAGCAAATAAAACTCTTAACGATTTCTACTTTTATCTTAACAAATTCTTGTATCTCTCAGCATAAAAAGAAAAAGAAGAAAACACCAAACTTTAATATTATGAATACTCACCAATCCTAAATTCTCAGTTCTAGTCCCTAAAATTCCTATTCTGTGTCATCAGTACTGTGACCCTTTAAAATCAGTACCTCCAGCAGTGCTCTTAAAAATCAATCCTAAGTGTTTCTAGTTCTTACAAAATTTCTAAAGGCTTTTCAACGAACAAAGCAGTATAATTCTAAAGTGTCGTAAATCCTCACCATCCCTGGTGGTGAAATCCTTAAAACCCCAATTCCACATCAATAACACTATACGTAACATTATACATGTTTCTCTTATCCTAATAAAAATCACTCTGGAAATTCTGCGCTTGTTCCACGGCTGGTCGATTCGAATTAGATGGAACCAGCGAGACTTTTCAAATGTCATAGTTCTTGCTTCGACAAAAATGCCAAGGGAGTGTCCATAGACGGGTCAATCGTGTGCCAGTTTTCTAAGAGAGCACGAAAACCGTCTTGTCGGTGTGACTACGTGGCGTATCCTCCCTATGTGTATATGGGTCCGTGTGTGCAACGTGCGGACAACCGTGTTGGCTAATCAATACTCCACTTATATCCGTGTCGTCCAGCCGGAGCCGGTCCCATGTTATTGCCTTATCATTATCGAGTTTCATCTTTTTCGTCAGGATTCGGGTCATCCGCTAACTGGAGCTGTTTGCGAGCTGCTCGTTTACCTAATTCCAACCAGTCGCCGGTCTGTGCATGCTTTTTGGGTCACCGTGTCTTACCAGCTTGCTTCTTGGCACAGAGCATGCATTTTTTGCAAATTGTCCTCTTAAAAACTCTTTCTTTTTCTGACTCGGCAGCTTTCTTTCACGGTCAGTAGGTCCTCTTGTCTGTTGCATTATTGCTCACCACTTACACGTGTCTTTCCAGCAATTAACTTGCGTACTTGAAGCTTCAATCTTCCCCCCTTTTTTTTATCCTGTCGTTGAGTTAAATTTTTCCACAATTTTGAAATTCTCGTCGTCGAAGCGAAGAACTTCTTTCGTTCATTTCTCAATTCCTATTTGGCAATTTCGTAACTGCTGATAACTTACGTTTGTAGACGTGTGATTAGCGATTAAGTTACGTATTTGGTATCGGAATTCCTTCATTTTTAGCTTCCGTGCGAATTTCTATTTCACAGAAATTTGCAATTTTTTACTTCCCAGTGAAGGAGGTAAGGCAGAGGCTTTTTTAATGTTACAATTACTGACCGCTCACTTATACGTACGTTTATGTGTTTAACGATTAAGCTTTATATCCGCGATTGAAAATGTTTTAGCTTAGATTTGAATTTTACAGAGATATTTTTCCCTCCTCGATAATAAGGGTAGATCGAAGGTTTTTGTTTAAGAATTTAAAGGAACTTTATTTACTGTTGCCGTACTATTCTTCTCTAGTTGATAATTATATTTCCAGATATCTCAACTCTACTTCATTTGTGTGTCAATTAATATGTATGACAATTAATTCTGCTTAGTATGAATAGCACGTGGATGATGATTCCGGTGTTATTCGACATTAAAACCACATGAACACGAAAACTGAACATCTAGCATGAAGTTAATTGAATTGTTCAAATATTCAACACTTACAGTACGTAGTCTGCCCTGGGTCCGCGCCGTATTGTCTTGCAGTACCTTCCTGGTTGCCCTTTTGGGGGGTAAGTTGGCTAACATCTTTTGTATGCTCTCCCCTATGAACAGAAAAACGGTATAAAACATAAATTAAGTTGTACAGTTTTTCGTCAATTTTTCTTAAACGTATAACGTTGCATCACTTTGATTCAAATTCGTTTATCTGTCTGATTTTACAAATTTTACAACTTAATTCTTCTACATAAGAATGATGCTACAATATATCAATTATTTTATATATATATATATTATTTATTACAGGTGCTTCATGAAAGTTTCATTAACATTGTATCATTAATAACGTAATTTACTTGGACAGTAACTCATTGGTTATTTAATTCCAATCATTGGGGATTATTCATACATAAAATCGTGTATCGTAAAGGCTATCTAGTATAGTGGTTTAAAAGCTTATTAATCACTCAATTAATGTTTGATTATATCTGCCTGAATATCAGCTGTTTCTTCTTTAAATACGAGGTGTCCTAAATTTTGGAAGCATAGCTTATAATTCAAAGGAATTTTGTGGAATTAAAATTCAATAAGAGTTGGCAAAAATTGCATACTTTTGATTATGTTCAACGTTTGCTCGTAACTCTTTAATAAAGCAAAATTACACGAAAGTTGCATATAAAACACTTTTTTATTTTCTCTGCTGGATTATGCTGCAACACTTTGTGAAAGTTTCCAGAAAAAATGTTAAACACTCTGTATATCCAAACTGTATATGCAAACGCACGTAAGTACACAGACGTATATATGTAGAGACATTAGAGGCACGTTAATATTAATCAACGTATAGTTAATAAGTTTCAAGTTATCATGCCTCACCATATTCATAATTATCGCGTGGCAAAGGGAAGTTGTTGGATAAGTGATTCAACTAAATGAAACAAAGTTTTAATTAGTACAATAATTAGACGCTCGTCTAGTGTGGTTAACAAATTTTCCCTATCTTCTGTGTTCCTATTTATGTTCGCTTTTTATTAACTTCTAAATCGCGCGTTGCTCTGCAATTTTTTATATTTTTCATTGAGAATAAATTTTATTAGAATTGCCAAAGTTAAAGTTACGATACAACGCGACTCTACATGAGATAATTAATAACGTTGGTAATTAAAAAATGTATTACACTGGTTTTTATCCTAAAACAAGTATTATCTTTGCTGTGAAAATTAATTTATTCCGATGTAACAGCATAATTTATTTGGTTACGCTGGGTAACTCAACATTCGCGCTTTAATGGAAGCTAATTAAAATTTATATTTCACAGGACATTAAATCCCGTGAAAGGGTATCTAAATTACAGCAGCAGAGTGTTACAAGATGACGGCTTAATCAGAGTCCAGTAGCAGGTGTTAATTACGTGACTTCTCCTATTGATCACTTGATCAGCTTGTAAACATGCAAGCATCAAAACTTGTCTTTGCGTATGTTAAGTTACGTTGGTTCAAAAGCAGTGTCCTTTTACGAAATAAAGTATTTACGTGGTCAGCATTGTAATTTGTTCTCCATTGATGGGAAATATAAAGAGGAGTCCTGCAATTTTGTCTCAAGTACTTGCTGTTCATCGATGATTTGAAGAGGAGCTGATAGTTTTATAAATTAGGAAAAATGAAATAGAAGAAAATGGTCACTCACTGTCACTAGGCCTGACCCTTGGCCCCGTAGGTTGCTTCTCCTTAGGAGTGTTCACCCTTGGAGTCTGGGAATTTTGAATGTTTCTCTTCATTCCACGCTGCCTTCGCCTTCTACTGCGACTTCCAAAGGGTCTCCACTTGCACTTTTTCTTTCCATTGCCAAATAGTCCTAACAACCAAGCCTGGTCTCCTCCGCATTCCAACATATGCCTATGCAACTCTGGTAGAGTGGTACAGTTCTTGGAACACTTGGTGCACACCTTTTCCACTAAGATAGCCGTCCTCGCCTTTGTCGTGGGTACATCCTTTCCTGGTAGAAATAGGTGTTTGTAAAGTTCCCTTTGGTCACCAGAAAACTCAAAGTGGGAACACCAGACGTTTGGGTGCATCATCACTTTGTGGTCCTCCATTTCTTTCAAAGTTACCTGTCACGAAGAAACGGTAATTGTGATTAGTGTCATCGTTGTATTATTGCTCGTTAATTAAGTAACTTTATTATGTGAAACAACGAATAAAATAGTCCTTGCCAGATAAGCGTTTGCATGATTCAAATTTTGTACAATTATTTTACTATATTTTTATTTCAAGAAAATCTAATAAAAAATCAAAATTGCACCCTACTATAATTAAACAGCTTTTGGTGAGCAACTTATGACTTTCGATGATTTTTCTGTCATTTATTGATTTTTCATGGACAATTGTGCTGTTTTGGACCGTGAAAAGGATTTTAGGCTAATTTCAGAGCAACAATCTGAAGTTCTAGTTCACGGGACAATTTCACGAAGCGAACGTCCCAATTAACTCAATCGATAATAACGATCGGCATGCACGGTTATTACGATTGGACTTGGAATCGACAGTAATATCGCAGGACGATCAATAGAGATTCGTTCGACGACAGCTAATTGTCAATCAACATGAAGAGATGTCCTTTCAACTGCTCTGCAATTCGATCGATAGTTACCAATCAAGTAGGCTGATTAATTAGCTAATCGCTCATAAATGTCGACTGTGTCAATTTCCAAACTATTTCTCAAGACAATTCCGTCATCAACTTCATAGCGAAACTTCCTAACGAAGTCAGAGAATAGTAATTTTTTAAATATAACAAATTCCTCTTCTTTTGGACTTCCGGATTTCTAGAATTCTATATTCGGATTCTCAAAAATGTAAATATATTTTATTGAGATGTTCAAAAAGTTTATACAGTATCAAACAGTAAATTACATGCTATTATACGTATTCCGATAAGAATATTACAAGACTACGAATTGATTAATTTGATCTCTAGTTCGATAAATAAATAAATAAATTATTCATCAAATTTCTACAAAAAATCTGCAACTGATTTATCGTTTTGACCATTCTGATCCATACGATTTCTTGAAAAAAAGCACCAAGTGGTCATCAAAAATATTCTGTCCTCGTATCATTGCAAAATCAATTCGAGACAACCTCCAGGTATGAATCAGAACATCCGAAAATAACATCTGCGCCAACGCGACCATTTATTATTCCAATAACCACCTCAAAATAGCGCCATTCACCGCCTAAATATTTCCATTGAGGACTCACATGTTTGGAGGCGCAGGCGCCGCATATATAGACCCTCGGCCTGGACCATTCCCCGGTTAGCTCGGCGTAAATAATTTCCTGTTTCTTAGCTGCCTCGATCGAAGTATTCTCGTCCCACTTCCTCAGCCTCAGGAAGTTGCCAAATTCCACAGTGAACTCTGTGTCCTGAAGTTGCTTCGCCTCAGTGCCATCCGGCACCTCTGAAGAAGACTTGACAATCTCGCAGCGAGACGTTTGCTCGACATCCGGGCTGTTTGCCACGACCAAAGGCTCGTCATCAGCCTCTTCGAGACTCCTAGAATCCAGATTCTGTTCATTCTGAACAATCTCCGAGGGAGCAAGAACAGTGATCTGGCGCAGCCTGTTTAAACTGAGGCGTTCCTTCAGAAGTTGTTGTTTCTTCCTTAGAGATAGTTGAGTGGAGATATCGAACTTGCTCAGGTCTTTTATGGAACACGTCCACTGCTCCTTCCCATCGTATTTTCTCGGGAAGTTATACTTCTCAAAGGACACTCTCCTGGGGTGAGACCTATTGCTCTTGCCAGGCTTTTGCGCATATTCACTGTTATTCTCGTACTCTTCGTTACTGTATTCTTTAGAATAAACTGGTGTCGCGGCAGTCAGAGAGATGTCTATGGGGAACTGGATCTGATTAACGTTGTGTTCGTAGAAGGACTGTTGAGGTTGTTGCTGAGGTTTGGTGTCTATTATGGATAAACTGGTGGATGTGACTGTTGATGAGGAGCTCTGGAGCTTGCCGTCTAGGTGGTGCAATAAGTTTTCTCGAATGTTACAGCTCACGCTGCTGTAGAAGGAACTGTCGAACTCTGGGCTGCCTGGGTTGCTGAAGTTATCCTTCACTGGATGCATCGGCTTTAGAAGAGTGTTCGTAGCTTCTGCTCGATGCTCGTGGGCGGCGTCCTCTGGTCTTCTCTCTTTGGGGCTTGAAGCGTCGCGGGGACTTTGGTTGCCTAGCTCCTTGCAGGGCGAAGGTTCCTTCATTTTCTCCTGTGAACAAAGTAGAAAACTATATTACTTAAAAAATTAAGAATTTTGTTTAATTCATTGCAAAGGTAAAGATACAGAAGTAGATGAAAATTGGCATTTAGAACTTGGGGCGTCATATTTAGGATTTAATACATCTAGATCGGTAGAACCTTTTTCAGAAGATCCTCAATTATTATTATTATACCTAACCCTAACCTGCATCTGAAGGTTCCTTTCCACATTGACACCATGATTCTCGCTCATATGACCGGCTAAAGCTTCCCTGGTGAGGTATCTAGTGGAACATTGTAAACATCCATGGTACTTGTCCCCATGGCTGCTAACCATGTGTTGGAATAAGCCCTCCAAACTCTCTGCACACTTGTCAGAACAATACTGACAGTTTTGTGACGGTTTCCTCGAGTTTCTCTCTGACCTTCTGCCACCACCTTGCTGGTGAACCCTTTCTGTGTGTCGTTGTCTAAGAGATATCGACATGAACTTCCTGTCACAATATAGACAGAGATGCCTGACAGTGGGAGAAGATGGTTTAGAAGGAGATTTCGAGCCCTGAGACGAAAAAGACGACGAAGACGCAGAAGACGACGACGAAGGCGACTGTGGAACAACCAATTCACTGGTCTGACAATTCTGCAGCACAGAAGCCACTTTGTCCAGGGGTAAACTGCAATGCAAGCTCGTCATGGAGAAGTCCTGGGTCCTAGAATCCCTAGACTCTTCCACAGAATTGTCCAACGTCCTCGTTTGCTCCTTCTCCTGGCCGTTCTCGTCGATTAGCTGATTAATGCCATTTAGAAGGTCATTCAGCAGATCTCTGCATACGTTCCAGAGCTCTACGTTGTCAGACACGAACTCTCTGCAGTCTTCCTTGGCAGGATCAATGCTGCTCTTATCCTCAGCCTGGTTCTCACTCAGCCTCTCCATGATAATCGTCCCCAAGGAACGATTCTCTTTCTTTTCCTCTTCATCGTTTCTTGCTGTTTCTTGAGCAGATTGCTCCTCAGACTTTGTTTCTTTGAAAGAACCCTTACCAATCCTACGAATATCCTCCTCGTCCATCCTTTCCACTTTGTTTGACTCTTTTTCTTCATTGACACTCTCAGACAGACTCTCCTGGAAATTGGACTCTTCATTCCTCAGAAAATTCTCAATCCTGTCTACTTTCTGGCGTTCCAAGGGGCTTTCTTTTGCTTCTGGCTTGTCAAGTTGCTCCGACGGGAAAACAGCAGCCTCTGTTCTGCTTTCGTTGGGCTTCGAAGGTTCGAATTTGGCTGTTGGACCTTTGGAATCCTCGTCTTCCTGGTCCTCGGCCAGTTTCTCCGGCTCCTTGCCCTTCTCGGCCTCCTTCTTTCTATTGACCTCTCTGTCATCGTCCTCCTCGTCCTTGATCACTCCATTCAACACCGTCATCACATATTTTTCCAAAGTTTCGAGGTTCCTTTCAACGCTGTTCCTGTCGTCTTCCTCTTTCCTCGGTGAGTCCCCGTTTCTGGAGTCAGGAACCTTTTTCCTGAGATTATTGATCACGTTGCTGAGCCTGCTTCTCTTGTCTTGAGCCGTCTGAGCGGATCTGTAAGTGTGACAGTGTTTTTCCTGTTGTTGCTGACGATCGCTGTTCACGCTGGCTGTATGGCTCATGCCTAGATCATCCAGGTTGTGAGTTGAGGCGACCATCCTGACGTCGACGCTCGACGGAGACGAAGCTGTCGTCGCCGCGGACGATGCCGTCGTTGCCGGGGAGAATTTCGCTGCGCCGAAGACCTCCGCAGCCTCGCTGCTCGTTTTGCTACCAGCCACGTCCGCCGAGGCAGCTTCTGAAAATTCAAAATGACGATTGGTTAGTGCTTTGCATTTCTTTTTCTTTTTGCAATTACTTGATAATTATGGTAATTATTTACACGGGAAACGTGGATGTGCTTTAGATACCATAATTGATCAATACTTTAGTAATTTCACAATTTCTGCTATATAGGTTAGGAATCCTATTTTGTTTTTTTTTTTTTTATAAAGGATGACGAAAAAGAGAATTTTGAGTACAAAACGTATTCAAGAACTAAAGAAGAGTCGCGGAAGTTTAATATTTCAAGGTTTCATTGACTTATATGGCTGTTACCAAATATCAGTTATTTTAATTTTCAGGGTCTGCAGAAAGTTAATAGAACACGACTAGACATTCAAAATAGCACTCATGGATCGCATATATCCAAGGGGTGGAACTAAAATACCCAGACGATGGTATGCATCTAGTAAATGAGATATGCAGCCTACGCAAACGGAAGTGAAAAAAACAGGCCAGGTTATATAAGCATGGAAACAGATCAATAATTCCTTGCTTGCCCGATGTGGTCGTAAACATCCACGGACCTCTGCAGAAGATTGTGAGAAGCTATGACATCTTGAGATTGACATCCCCACCTTACATTTTCCTATCTATCTGTCTTCTTCGCTCTTAGCCTTACCATCGTTACTCGAAGCAAGAAAATTAATTCTGCTTGTTCGATAAATTTTCTCCGAACACTCGCCCTCTAAATATTTTTATGGCGTTTCTAATAAATGTAAAATGCTTAATAAATTCACGGAGCAATCGTATTACGAAAAATTAATTTCTACATCCTTATTATTCCAAAGTTCAACATTTTAAATTTCCCAATTTAATTTCTAAATCCGAACAATCGTCGAGTGCCATGTCAATCGACCGAATAAGGTTTCACTGTCAGAGGGAAACAGATTTACGCGTGGCAAAAATGGTTCTGGTAATAAGTTCGGTGGTTCTCGTTTAATATCCCGTGTAGAAGTTATTAAACGCTGACTATAAGCCGATTAAGGCGTTTCACGAGCCGGAAACCCGAGTCCTGATCCTTTCGAAAAACCTCCCTCTAGAGTCGACCGTGTTTCATTGTGGTAAATTAACTTGCACTATCAAAACTTGTGGAAAAAACGTATCCTTGTAGTTCTTCAATAAGAAAATTTAATAGTAATTCTTTCTTAATCCAATTCGACTAATTATTGTTTTTCACAATATCTACTAATATCTACTCCTACACGTTATTTCTCTTCGGGCAATTTTAACAGCCCTTTTCGACTTTATTTTTATTACGTAACATCGCGATATTTCGGTTTGCTTTTTTGAATTTTGTATTTTAATTTATTTCCTAGTAGCACGTTTCTCCCGTGTTTTTATTGCCAAAACGACTTAGATCAAATTTAGTGAAAAGTGCAGCAGAACGAAAAATCGATAGATGTGCTTCGAAATCGAACGAGATTCGAGCCAGATTGAATCTGAAATTGAATTAGAAATCAGAACAATGCACCCGTTGCGAAAGACTAACATAATGGAAAAAAGTTGAGGAAAAATCTGAGAGGTGGCTATCCAGATGTCCAAACTGGTCTAGTACAGAAAGTCTATCGAGATTGGAATGTCGAAGGGGCTGTTTCAGTTGAGGTGCGTTTATTTTCACGGGCGAGCTGCCAACTGGTGCGATACACAGCACGTAATAGCGACGCTTCGCTTCCACTGAGTCGCGTTTTGTTAATGTTTTACGAAATTTTTCGCTGCACCGAATCGCCATAAAACTTGCATCCACGTGCTTGGCTTCATTCTCAATGAATCTGACGCAGCAATATTTTCAGGCTTCCGAGAGTATATATTATGCATCTGATTGTACGGATTATTTTATAATCCTAACCTTACAAGACATTCGGAAACAAAACGAACCTCGTTATACGCCGTTTACAAAATTTACGGAGTCGTATCTGGTGTCATTTCGACTTTAATATCCACTGCCTGTTTTCGACATTCTCGTTTTTCTTACGACCGATTCTTAAAGAATTTTATTCGTATGTGGTATAACAAAAAAAAAAAAAAAAAAATCATTTGCAGGAAAAATTGCGGATTGATTTGGAATTCATAAGGTTAGAATTCCTAACCTAGTTGCAAGAAATTTTCCACATAAAGTAAATCACCTGCGTATGAATTATCTAAATTTATGTTTTAACGATAAGCTTTTCAGGTACAAAAAGCTAACTATCAGCTGAATAATTTAGCGACATCGTTAAACCTCCACCTGTGCTATTACGTACGAATTTCATATCAGAGTGCCACGTAATCAGCGCAATAAATTATCCAATGTCCTCTATTTTCATCTCGCGAAGATTAATCTTGACTAATCGATGAGGAAATACTTTCATCCTGGCGATATAGCCGGTAAAAACAGATATCGCTGTAATCGTCAAGGTAAGCTACGATTTAATTTTTTGTCCAAATTGGGTCTGAAGGAGGCGTATAACATACTGTCAATAATTTCACTCGGCTAATAATTCGATATCCGCTAATGAATAGGGGATTATCAATGTGTCTGTTGTAAAACTGGTTTTGCTCCTGGAATTCATTTTCCGCGCATGTACACGCACACGTTTGCTTTCAATGGAAAATCCTTTGGATAGACGATAATTCTTAACCTGTGCGAAACTTAGCTATTTGCGCAATTACAATTTACGATGCCAATAAAACCATTACAGGGTGTTTCAGATATTTATGTATGTTTGTGTGTTTCGAAACATCTTCGATACTTATTCCTACGTTATCGATCCAATTCTATAATTCTGCGATTCGAGAATCCTAAAGTTCCAGAGCTTTAGAGTTCCAAAGTTATGGAGTTCCAAGGTTATGGAGTTCCAGAGCTTTAGAGTTCCAGAGCTTTAGAGTTCCAAGGTTATGGAGTTCCAAGGTTATGGAGTTCCAAGGTTATGGGGTTCCAAAGTTATGGGGTTCCAAGGTTATGGAGTTCCAAGGTTATGGAGTTCCAAGGTTATGGAGTTCCAAGGTTATGGAGTTCCAAGGTTATGGAGTTCCAAGGTTATGGAGTTCCAAGGTTATGGAGTTCCAAGGTTATGGAGTTCCAAGGTTATCGAGTTCCAAGGTTATCGAGTTCCAAGGTTATCGAGTTCCAAGGTTATCGAGTTCCAAGGTTATCGAGTTCCAAGGTTATCGAGTTCCAAGGTTATCGAGTTCCAAGGTTATCGAGTTCCAAGGTTATGGAGTTCCAAGGTTATGGAGTTCCAAGGTTATGGAGTTCCAGGGTTATGGAGTTCCAAGGTTATGGAGTTCCAGGGTTATGGAGTTCCAAAGCTATGGAGTTCCAAAGCTATGGAGTTCCGGAGTTTCTGAGATTTGGGAATTCCAAAATTTTAGAGTTCCGAAATTCTCAAGCTTTAGAGTTCTAGAGTTCCGGAGTTAGAAAGTTTTGGAGTCCCAGAGCTTTAAAGTTTCGGAGTTGCAGAACGCTGAAATGAAATAATTCTAAAACTCTGGAAATACCAAAACTAGAACTTGATACGATAATTATTCGCAGCATTAGAAAAATCTATGAAACGATTTAAAGCATGTTTTTCCATATTTTCCCTGCAAGACTAAACTATTCCTTGTATTTTTCTTGATACTTTCTAGTAGGTAAAAATCATCCAAAAAGTATTGAACAAGCTTGCTTTCATATTTCCTATTCCATCGGTCGATAATATGTTTTTCATGGAGAAACAAGGCAGTATGCATGAGAAATTTATCTACCATAACATCACTTTGATACATATTTAGGTGAACGATGTAGAGAGAACATTAAAAATAACGATCCTCCCTAGGCATATGTGAGAGTGGCGAGTTCATCTACACAACTAGAGAGTCTCTCGCTTAGGGATGCATAGAATTTTACAGAAGCATCATTCTCGCATTCATCGGTCCGCACGACTTGAATACTTTTCCAATATTTTTCACTTACACACGATGGACGAGCTCTGTGGAGGCGACTGCGCCCACAATTTTCTTCTCTATGCTTTCATAATTAATGACGAATGAACGCTACATAATCTTCAATTAAATATTTTATATTAACTTTCGAAGAGAATCCTATTTAAATATACGTAATTATAAGATTTTAATATTACCATCATAAAACATTTTTCAGATATCATATAAATTAATACGATAGAATATTAAGGGATTAAATACAATGATCCTGTACTATTTAAATATTGTTTAATAATTCATCTGCTCCTTGCAAAATCAGAGATACTGTACGATAATTAATCCATATCCAATTATTGAATTTTCCATCGAGCATTTAAAGTTTCGCACCTTACAGAAATATTCGCGGACTTTCGTCGCCAATGTTCGAAACGTTGCATTCGAATCGACGAAATGAAAGAGAGCGATTGCAGCGCGCCATTTTATCATGCGAGTAACATCGCCAGTTTTTTCTGCAACGTCGAGCAACCTTTAGCCTCCCCATGAAGGAGTATCACATCTCTTGAAAACTCCTTCCATTTCTTCGCTTTCCTTAGAAAACACCTTGACCCGTGATATTTCCACCGCGTTGTAGACGGGATAAAACTAGAAATTTATCGTCGGACGTTACCTTATAGCATGGTAAAGATAGAGGAAAAATTGATCAAAAATTGCACTGTTTATAACGATGTTTCTCATGGCACTGATTAATGCCTATCGTATCTCTAAATCCTTTAAATATCCCTGAAACTATGTACCTAGAACTATGTACTATTTAATTTCATTTACATAGAATTGAGTATAGGTAAACGGAAAATAATTTTTGGAATTCTATTGAAAATCATTTTGAAACTCTATCTGCCAACTATATTGCATTACATAATCAATGCTGAAAAGGGGCGATAAAGCATTCAATTATATGTAATTCAAGAGAATAACATGGTTCGCTTTTGAGAGTAATGAAAGCCGGCTAGATTGACTTGCTGTAACTTGATTAAACTGAGTAGAGGCTTTAATGAAGCTACTGAGCATTAATAACTGACAGTCTTTGGTCAACGTGTTTCTAATCGTAGCAAAGTGTGCCTATGGGAACCATATGTATGGTTGTTTACACGAAGACTGAGGTAAAGATAATTTGAAGAAACGTTTAATGAGTGGAACTTGATTCAATTTTAGAGAATTTGAAGTGTCCATCGATCGCTGTGTATACGATACCCCACAATAATTAATGCTTTACCATCAAACTTGCCGCATCCCATAATGGAGGAACGTTACAAAATGGCCGACCTTAATAGAAGATACATTAAGGGGGCAATTTTCAAAGCGCCGGCTCATTATCACATAAATGTCAGTTGTGTGATATTAGAATTATGGGTTATTCTTCGCACGACGTATACATCAATTTCTCCCTAGATCCATCTTTTTAAAAAGCTGAATTAACAAATTTGAGATACTATAGTAGTGGACTATTGGAATATTTTTCACGAGTATTTACATTCTTCTGGTATTTTTGGGAATTATTATTTTGAATTTGTTTGAACTAGTTTGGACTAGTTACGTTTCTTCTTGACTGATCATTATCAGAAATTGCTAATCAGTACTTAGATAATATTCTGCAACGGGAATCATTCAATAATGGATTTGAAGTTATTTGAAGTGGTTTACGTTAGATTAATGAAATAACCTATCTTTATTTCAGCTATTTCTGAAACAAGAATTATACATTTATTAATAACCGATAATTATCTGCAATTATCAGTTAGTAGCTCTTAACACAAAGGAACCAAATCTTCCATCTAGTCATTTCCAGGAATTATTTACATTTTCTGGTAACTACTAATGATAAATACTAATTTAAGAACCATCAAAATTATTTATTGAGTAGTTGATATGAACTTGTTTGACGTGGTTTGAATTATATTTTTTTTTTTTAACCATCTACGATCGGCAATGTTTTAAGCAAACTGAAGTTCGTATGACGAACTAACATGGCAAACGGTTTCAAACAAGCTCAAACAAATTTTTAGGATACAATCCTGAGCATTGATCTCTTCGCACATGTTCCTCGACTGTATCGGTGAACTGGCTGAACAAGGTATTGTGATAAACGGAACGAAATACAGTGTGTAGAAAAGAAATGAATGCGCGTGAAGCTTTTCGAGCGATAAAAATTGTTTTACAATAACGCGCGTCACGTGCACTGAACAGGAAGCAAGGGAAACGAAATGCAAAACACGGTTGCCACCAATGGGCGCAGACAGAGGAGAGGTAATCGTTTAAGCTTGGGCCTGGACATTATTTGAATAAACTTCAATAACTCATTTTCAACATTATCATTCAAATAACGCGTTCCCCTCTTTCCGTCAGATGATGCTTTTTCACGTTAGAGGAATTATTTATCTTAATTGCTATTTTACCAAATTTAAATCATTTTATTAGTATAGGTTTCCTAACCTAACCTACCCATTCCTAACCTATTTACGACCATTGTCAATTCTTGAATTTGAAACTATTTGGTTTCGTGTTTCAAGCTAATTGAACGATTCAAAACCACTTTTATCAGTAGCAACTTTTTTTCTAATACTCAAACAGCACTCTGACTATAGAGACTGTTTTTATTTCACCGATATTAAATCATTTTATCGGTACACGTATCATAACCTAACCTGCCTATTCCTAACCCATTTATAATCGTTATTAAGTTTCAGATTACAAGCGATTAGAACTAATTAACCAATCTAAAGCCACCGTGATCAATAGCAATTATTTTTCCAATAAATAACGCTCTGATTACAAAAGTTTCTCTTCCAGAAGAGAGAATGAAAAACGATTATTTCCAGCTTTACAGAATGTTGAATGTTTGAGTTTTGCGAAATAACGCGATAACGAGAATACAGTAAGGGGACGACGAATCGAATATTCAGTGTAGTATCATCGAAATGACCCAATTACAAGTTGCGGAGCCCAGTGCAAACTCCACGTCCACCGGAAATGGAGTGTGCAAGTTAGAGACCGTTCCAGTCGATGCACCTTACGGCTACGTAAACGTTTTACACCAACTACCACGCCGCAGCGCGGCTTCAAATACTGTTATACTGATTTTACGCTGCTAACAAACTGGCAAATTTGTTGCTGGTGGCAGGAAAACCTGAATGGCAGCTCGGTTTCATAATTTTCACCTCGCGCATCTAAATCAATTTCAGACCTCTGTAAATTTGTAGTCATTGAAACTGACGTAACCACTTTATTATCAATTGTTGAGTGTTTACACGGCTATTATCGAAATTGAGCAAAGTTCATTTTATTTCTGGAAAAATATACCAAATTAATACTTTGCTCCATGCACAATTTTTTATTTGCCAGTTTTTAATTCATATTGTTGGTTCTTCGTTATAGGTTATGTTAAACGGGTAACGATGCAGATTGTGTTAAATTATATGTTAAAAATTTCAAAAAAGCTTTAGGTTAGTTAAAATTAATTTCACTTATCTTCGAAAGTACCTAAATTTCATCTTTGATGATATTTAAATCAACTTCGATCATATTCAAATTTCTTGAATTCTTTGTTATTGTGCTTAGATTTTCCAACTAGAGAAGCACCTGCGATTAATTAAGATATTACCCTCTCGTTGACAACTAAGATTCCAAAGAAATAAGTTTGTTGATTGTATAATAAAGAACATGTACGTAATCCCAAGCTATGCTATTATAACACGTGCAAGATCCAAGGAAAAGTCGGGCAAACCCAAATCTAACCTCACTCTGTCCCTTCGCAAACTTAATCAAACCAAACGTTCCGACCAACCGAGGGGTGAAAATAAACGATGAAACTTTTCCAAAGGTTGATTCACGCTTATTAAACGAAGCCAACAAGTACAACTTTGAAACCCATCCTCACAGAGAAACCGAGAGCGAGACTAACCCAGAAAATTGGAGTCCTGTACACGCAGGGTATTTCGAAGAATTTGGAAAAATCCTGGCTCCCTATTTTCCCTCTATTTATTCCCTCGGTTCTGGCGCCTCTCCACACACCCCTTTTCTCATCTCGTAAACAATATTTCCGCTCGTCTCTGGCTCGTCCTCGTTTGACCAGTTTGCAGGGTGGAACGAGAGAGGGCAAAGGGAGAGAACAGCGTGGCCTGAATGATTAGAGAGAAACACAGGGGACAGAGAATATACCGTATAGACCAGCGTGATAAAAGAGGAGGGACGTACGAGCGTAAATCGTGTGGCAGAACGAGACGGTAGGCGGTGGAAATAAAAATGGCGACAAGGAAAGCACAATGCGGAGGAGAGAAAGGCGAATTGAGAGGACAGAGACAGTTGGGTGGATGGAGGAGGCAAGTGGTAGGGGAATGAAATGGTTATACAGGGTGTTAGAAATGTTCGTCAAAGCAAGTTCACGTGTTATGTTTCGATAACGTGAAAATTGTAGTTAGACAGGGTAATGTATAAGAAGAGAAATCAAGTGGTAGGGGAATGAAATGGCTATACAGGATGTTACAAGTGTTCTTCAAAGGGAGTTCACGTGTTCAGGTTATGTTTTGATAACGTGAAAACTGTAATTAGACAGGGTAATGTATAAGAAGGTAAATCAAGTGGTAGGGGAATGAAATGGCTATACAGGATGTTACAAATGTTCTTCAAAGGGAGTTCACGTGTTTAGGTTATGTTTTGATAACGTGAAAATTGTAATTAGACAGGGTAATGTATAAGAAAGTAAATCAAGTGGTAGGGGAATGAAATGGCTATACAGGATGTTACAAATGTTCTTCAAAGGGAGTTCACGTGTTTAGGTTATGTTTTGATAACATGAAAATTGTAGTTAGACAGGGTAATGTATAAGAAGGTAAATCAAGTGGTAGGGGAATGAAATGGCTATACAGGATGTTACAAATGTTCGTCAAAGGGAGTTCACGTGTTTAGGTTATGTTTCGATAACGTGAAAATTGTAATTAGACAAGGTAATGTATAAGAAGGTGAATCAAGTGGTAGGGGAATGAAATGGCTATACAGGATGTTACAAATGTTCGTCAAAGGGAGTTCACGTGTTTAGGTTATGTTTTGATAACGTGAAAATTGTAGTTAGACAGGGTAATGTATAAGAAGGTAAATCAAGTGGTAGGGGAATGAAATGGCTATACAGGATGTTAGAAATGTTCCTCAAAGGGAGTTCACATGTTTAGGTTATGTTTTGATAACATGAAAATTATAGTTAGACAGGGTAATGTATAAGAAGGTAAATGAAGTGGTAGGGGAATGAAATATGTTCAACGAGATAATTAAAGATATTCATCAAATGAATTAACGTGTAGAGATTAATTTTTAGAGATACGAAATTTGTAATTTGGTAGAGTAATATATTTATATGGGCTGAGCCCTGGTATATGAGATACGTGCGAGTCCAGGGAGTTTCTATGGCATAAAATAGGAAGCGAATTACATTTTGGAAGCTTCGATTCGAAGAAAAATCGGACGAACCGATGTTAAAGAATATAAAAGCATATTTCGTGTGAGTACTGCTATTCCACATTGCTACTATTCTTCGCCATCGCGTATCTTAGAAAATCCCAATCCCATTTCGTTAACCAGAAAACCACAATCTTCTAACCACGACTTCTTTTCCGCAAAAGGGGAAGTCCACGGTTGTTTCTTTTCACATCGGGGACAAAGCAGCGGCGTTTCTACTCCAAAAGGTCTGTACGCTGTTAGAAAACGAACAAGCAACGATGAGAAAGAAAGCCGTAAATAAGAAGGACAAACTGAGAATGAAGTAGTACAGAGACGATAAAACGAAAGAAATTGTACGAAAAGGGGGTTGATAAAAAGGAAACGAAGGCCAAGAGAGGAAAGATAAAACCATACACACTCTGTCGCCAACACGCTTCTCCTGACGCCGCTTTATCCGGAAGTAGGGGAGGAGGGGCAGAGCTCTAGAATCGATAACCGCCCCTCTGCTACGTCGAAAGGGGTCGCCGCCACCCTCCTGGCACGGCTTTTAAAAGAGAGGAGGCTTCGAACACCAGGTCGTCCCCCAAGGGGGAAAAGCCGGCTGGTGAAGCGATGACGCCAACGATGACGATCATCGTCACACTTTTTTTGTTTTTAATCATATCACAGACCACCTCTGCGTGTTTGCCTCTTTGTCAATTAAATAATATTTAGGGAAATTTCTTTTGTTTTCAGGCGATCTAGCGTGGTTTGTTGTAGAAATAGGACTCGAGAAACGATTGCACGTGTTTGACATAGTTTGAAGACCTTTTTAAATGCCTATAACGAGGAATGCTTTGGAGAACTGAAGCTTGAGAAGTCTACCCTCAAAGTGTTTTTGGAAAATTTCTTTCGTTTCTAGGTGAGCTAGTGCGATTTCTTGTAAAATGGTTGTACATGTTTGATGTGGTTTGTAGTTTTTTTTTTAAATGGTTATGGTGAGGAACATTTTGAAGAATAGAAGCCTGAGGAGATTGCCATCAAATGTAGAAATATGTGGGGAAATTGCTGGTTCTTTTACTTTTGGATGGTCTGGCGTGGTTTATCGTAGAAACGTAGTTTAACAGTGGTAATCTGTGCACATGTTTGATGTGGTTTGCAGATTTTTTTTAAATGGTTATGGTGAGGAACATTTTGAAGAATAGAAGCCTGAGGAGATTGCCATCAAATGTAGAAATATGTGGGGAAATTGCTGGTTCTTTTGCTTCTGGATGGTCTGGTGTGGTTTATCGTAGAAACGTAGTTTAACACTGGTAATCTGTGCACATGTTTGATGTGGTTTGCAGATTTTTTTTAAATGGTTATGGTGAGGAACATTTTGAAGAATAGAAGCCTGAGGAGATTGCCATCAAATGTAGAAATATGTGGGGAAATTGCTGGTTCTTTTACTTTTGGATGGTCTGGCGTGGTTTATCGTAGAAACGTAGTTTAACACTGGTAATCTGTGCACATGTCTGATGTGGTTTGAAGGCTTCTTTAAATATTCATATTTAGAGGAACATTTTGAAGAATGATTTAAGTGTGCATTTGAGGAGATTGTCTTCGAGTGGGAGAGTATTTTTCAAAAAGTATTCGTTCTTTTGCTTCTAGTTTGTTTATTGTAGTTTAGTTTGATTTGCAGTTTTGTACAAACGTGTCATAGTTGTTTGTACAGTTTTAACGTGACCTTTTAAGTAGTTTGCTTAAGTTGATTTCTAAGTAACTTCACAGACTACTTCTGTAGTTGCCTTTCTGTGGATCAAATGTGGAATTATTTTGATAGAAGATCTATTCCACTTTAAATACTGATACAAATCTAACAGTTTCACAACTATATCTTCCTATTTTCATTAACTATCTTTTATTACTCATCTTATCCATACTTTGCTCTTCTACATGGACAAAAATGTAATAGCTCCCTAATCAAATTACTATAATTCACTTTCCATGATCAATATCAATATCATAGAGTCTTAAACAATTTCAAACTTCGCTCAAGTATTAAAAGGGAAGAAAGAGGAGAAAAAGACGACGAAGATGGATTGTATTTCTTATTAAGAGGCCCTTTAATAATTTCATGCAGCACTCAGAAAGATCTGCCTGGAACTTGGTGAAACTTAATGGAAATTCAAATACGAGATCGCGAATGATTTCAATTTGCATGAGAACAGGGGAATCAAGACCAAACCCATCGAAAGGATAAATCATGAATGTTCTATTTCTGTTAACAACGGTCGAGCGTGAGCAAGTGGGACGACCTAGTATTCTGAGCCTCCACAACTCAAGTCCTGAAAACGATTGCTTCAACTCACTGCACAACTTTGTATTGCATACAACATTCCAATTAAGTTTCTAGTCGTCCCTTTCTCACTGCAACCTGTGTTTAATTCAGAATCTTCATGGAAGTATGCAACTGTTAATATGAAATATGCAAGGACGGATCGCTCACAGAGAATGAAAGAAAAGTAAAGCGATGAAGCGAATTAGTAGTAGCAATAATCTCACAGAATTTCTAATTGTGGAAAGTGCAAGTAGTGATTTATTCATAGCCACGCGTTCAGAAGAAATTTCATTCAATTTAATAAGCTTGTGGATTTCATTTGGTTTCAGTTTTAACCAAGTCAGATGTAAGATACAAGTTCTCCATGAAGAGTGAAGCCTCAGGTTCTTTGCCCTTTATTATTTCTTTATTTTATTTTACTTTTGGCAATAGAAGATCTTAGATTCTTTAATTTAAACCTTGAGATCTTTGATTTTATTCATGACAGATCTTGAATTCCACAATTTCATCTGACTTTTACATAGAAAATCCGATGCTTGTTGTTCTTATGTAATATACAGTGCCTGGGTAATTTCAGTTTAATCGATTTAAAATCTTCAACCCTATTCTTAATCTTTTTCGTAGAAAATAAGATCTGACATTTTTACGTTTTGCTTGACAGAACTATATTCCAAAGTTTCAATCAGCCTGGAAACAACTAGACACAGAACAGCGTCAAAAGAGTCAATACAATTCCCTGTCCCTATCTTTCAACAAGCAGATATTACTAAATCCATCAACCGTCTGCATCATTTATTTGAAACAGCAAAAAAGCAGGACAGACAGAGACACGAAGATAGAGAAGATTAAAAGGAAGGAATCATGCGAGCACTGGCAACGATCCAGCGAGGACAAGAGTGCATAGGACACGAGTATACAACGGCGAAGCTGTCCTACGACTACGATTTCCAATCTTCCTCATCTTATGGCACGTGTAAGCTAATCATCAGACTGCTGATTTTTACGCGAATTTTGCGCGAAATTTGTACATACAGAAATATAAGTAGAATATTAATAAAGATACAAATAATAAAAACAACTAAAAAATACACTACAAAGAAAATATAATATACAAAAAAAAGAACATTAACTATAGCTTGCAATGGGTGTAACAAATCTCTACCAGATGTCTGTATCTTTTAGTTGCTACCATAAAGATATGAAATTGGGTAAACAGCGGCAGTAAAGAAGTCAGTGGTCCTAAATAAATAGCGAGACGTGACACGATATTTTCAAAATTTTCTCGGCCACCAGTTGAAGATCGCAGGTCCAGGGCGATGATTGCGAGCTTTGTAATTTCAGGTCACGCTCGTTAATGATCCCTCGAGCACGGAATAAACGTGACGCTCCATCGACGAATTCAATTGCGTCCAATGGAATTTACATGGTTTCCTGTATTAACAGAGCGACGCCGGGTGACGGTGACGACCTCAGCCCTCGGAAATGTCCGAATAAGTTTGCCCTGATGTCGCCTGAATTTAGTTACTTAGTTACTTAGTTACTTTGGATCGATGTTGCGTTCAATTGGTAGTTGTTAGGGAGATTTCAATGGTGTTTGTACCTTGATTTTGATGTTATTACTGGCTTCTTAGTAATGGTAGTGGTTGTTGTTGCTAGTGGTAATTTTCTAATTTACTGATGCTGTTGTAAGACCTATGGATGTAAAATTTTATTGAAATTTATGATATCCCATGATCTAACAGAATTAGTTAGAATGGAATAATCTTATCTTCAACATCTTTAAATAATAATATTAATAATAATATAATCTGAATGTTAAATAAGGTTATTTAACTAACCTTATTTAACACCTAACCTAACTTACATGGAACTTATTCCTAGGAGCCATTACGAACTCAAAAACATAGCAGTTGTGGCAACTCAAAAACACGATACAATGTTTATAATCGTATTAATTGTGTTGACCGGTCATGCTGCTTTTGCAATTGAATAATCTCTGGATCCGTGGCTCAGGAACTCTCTATTTCCCTCCTAGAGAGAAACGAGCCGCAGGTTCAGCGGAACGTGTCCTCGAATTAATAAAGATGATCATGCTAATCAGTAGAGAACGTGGCGTCTGAAAGATCCGCGACTGTATCGCTTGAGCGTGGCGCAGCCAGTGTGGAGCCGTGTAATTAAACGGGGTTCGTTGAACCTGCGCCGAGTTTGCTGAATCCGACCGTGTTCGTTTTCACCTCCTCGCGATTCTTCTCTCTGACAGTTGAATTATGACCAATACTCGTCTCGTTCCACTATTTCTCTCTTCGATCTTTTCTCTAAAATTAGTTTCGCCGCTGGAAACGTTCGAACGGTTAGAAAAGTTATCCCGTCGGTTTGCAAGTTGCCGAGAATTCGAAGTTTTTTCAGTCGGTAACCGGTGAATGTGGTGTCGTCTCTTCTTTAGGAAAGTCGAAAAGATGTTTGATAGGTGGCGGAGTGGTGGCTGATGAATCTAGGTTAGGTTAAGTTCTAGTTTTCTGGTATCGAGGGCGCTGACACTTGAGAAGGTTGAGTTAAGTCTTTTATCCTCGATGTTACAATATATCCCTGAGTTATTAGGTACTAGAATGATTATGGAGAATGTGGTACACTTGGAACATCATTGGCAACTGAAATAAGGATTCTTCGGCAATTATACGGGTAATTTGGTAATTATAAGAGATAAAAATTCTTTGATTTATACAGATCCTAGAATCTTTAATCTTTGAATTTCTGGAATATGTGGTACACTGAGAAAATTGTTGGAAATTGAGCTAAGGATTCTTTGACAATTTACTTGCAAAGATCATTAACCTCTGATCTTTATATTTCTAGCTTATATTAAATAATTCTTCCGTTATTAAGGATTAAGAATTATCATCTCTTAGTTGGAATCTTTCATTAAACAGAATTAGAAACTCTTTTGACCTCTGGTTTAATCTATTCTGGTATTTGGATTGTTAATTTTTCTATTGTCTTTCTTAATACAATATTCTTTACTTCCATAAATTTTTAATGAAAGAACATCCTAAGCTAATAGAATTCTGAACTAAATATTTTTAATTCTCAATTCTTCAATTCTATACAACACGTACTTAGTAACACCTTAATATTTTAAAATATAATCCAAAACTATTCTATTTTCCTATAACCAGTAAGATATTCCATACTTTCATTACTGACAACATTGACACCATCAAAATGACTAGGATTGTTCACAAAATTACTAGCAATTGCTACCAATATTTAAGATTATATGGCAGATCAGTTAAGACATCTATAATACTCGTTAGTATCTAAATGCCAGGTAGATTGATCCATAATCTGATCTGAAAGAGGATCATCGTGCACGAATCAATCTTTTCGGGCAACGAATAATTGCCAGCTAGTCGACAGGAACAAAAATAGGAGTGGAAGAATTCTAGTGGTTTCTCGTGGAAACTTCCTCCTCTATGGTCGTTCCCTCTACTTTTCAGCCTGAATATAGCCAGGGATTAAAGCTACTACGGTTGTATTTCACGTTTCCAGAAACCAGGGATTTCCTGGATCCTTCGATTGTCACGTTCGTGCGCGTCAAGTGGAGCGATTCTCTCGGGAGATAAGACGGGAGATTATCCAAATTCGTGGAATATAGACTAACAAGCTGATGTCACTTGCAATACAGCCCTTTCTCCTGTCATTTTCATTTCCCCATCTTTTTTTAATTTTTTTTTTTTTTTTTTTAAGTGACTTATAGGGATCTGAGCCATTTACATGGGTTTATCTAAGAGATAAACGGTTCATATAACAACGCACTGCTTCTCAACGCTATTTATATTGGCTAACAAAAAAGATTTGTTGGAAAGTAAAAAATTTCCCAAGGACTAGCTAAAAAAAATTGCTAAATTTCCTACGAAGATATATAAAAAGCTGCTTTTCTATAGATTATTACAAAGGCTTTGATGGCTCATTATACATAGGAATTCAACAGATAAGACGTCTTCAAAATCCAAAATATAAAATATTTCCCGAATAAACAATCTGATTCTATATAAAAAAAAAATCAAAAAGTGGCAGCTCTTACCTACCAAAACTCGATTCCTAAATAAATCGAGATATTGAGAACTCGTAGAGTGTGTCTATATTCGAACAGTTTTAATTGACCAGATTTCGCTGAATTTTCATTTACAGATGCTATTCCATACGAGCGGAGAATTAAGACTTTCTTTCTATGATACTAGTTGCACTTTCATACATTCTACTACGTTTTGTTATAGAACGTGCTATAGAAAATGTTCAGCCGCTAGAATTAGAAAGGGAAGGGAATAAAATTCCCTGTATTCGTTGGGAAGAAATCTTTCCCTCCAACGCTGGCGAACTCGTTCCAAGTTTGAAGAGTTGCAGCTACACTGGCGTAACCCGCGGAATCGTTGCACGAATGCGTTTAAAAACTTCTCGTCGACTCGTAAACTTTCTTGAATATTTAAACAACACCGACAACTTGGAAACAGAGAAGACGAAACACCAACCGGGGCGGACAAAATGGGGTGGAGGAAAGGGTGCAGAGTTTTGCAACGAAGGAATTGCTTCGTGACGAATGCACCAACGGAGGAGGGGGTGAGAAGTGGAAGGAAAGCAAGAGAGGGGGGGAGAGAGAGAAAGAGAAAGAGGGAGAAAGAGAAAGAAGGAGAAAGAGAGTTCTCGTTAAACCAGGGAGAGGACGTCTAATATCCGTGCATCGAGGAGCAACGCAGGGCGGTCTTTGAGAATTTAAGGCCGGTTTTCATTAAAAGATCGAGCGCACCAGTGCGATGCGATGCGGCGACCGGGCGCTGAAGTAAATTCTAACTTCTGCCGCTTTCAATTATCGCGTCTCGCGGAAGAATCGCGACACGAAAACACGCCCCGGCACCGGTGTCACCTAACCTAACAGGAAGCGAACGAATTAATGATGCAAAACGGTCGCCATTTTAACCGCCATGACGATGCGGAATGCAGTGAACAATAATCATGGAAATAATTATTGTCTGATCATGATCTTATTATTCGATGATATCATCAGTCTGTAAGTAGTATAAATGTAAACAATAACTCTGTCAATAATTGATAGAGGATTAGTGAAAATCCTCTTGCAAAAATAATTTTAATTTCCAATTTAAACATTTCTTTCTTTCTTTGAGAAACAATTTAAAAAAATCAACGGTCCAAATCATCCTGTAGCTTTGATTGTTCTATGTCAAGAACATATTGTATTGCATTGTTGTTTGACTTTTTACCGTTCTCTATTCTTTTAGTGAAATCTATTCTAATAATAATATTTCCGATAATAATCAGGATTTGGTTGAAGTGTCAATTTCTAACCACATGTATAGTCAGAAAATTTTTAGAGTTACATAAAATCTTTGTCCTTTGCTAAATGCCAATACAATATCTGACGAAACGGACGGGGAGATAAATGATTTCTGCATGGCACTTAAGAAAAGATGAGAGAATTGTTCCTCGTATCGATATTATTTACTTAAACGTTATCGTGTATGGTTGGACAAAGATATGAATATTCAAAATATTTAAACTGCGTCAGAGAGTAGAGAAAATACTAACAAAGATATGATAAAGAGACTTTTACTCTCGTCGGATCCCCCGATATCAAGTTTCAGAAAGCTGCACATTATGTGCATCTTTTTATTTTTGTCCCGAATCCTTATCCAAATGCCGTATTGTGTAACGTGAGAACATAACCTGTAAACGTGCGAATGTGGCGTGTGATCCTGTTCTGTGAACGTTCGAATGTGGACTGCGAACATGTGAATGTGGCAAAAGTGGCCGGCGAATGTTGACTTTTATCCCGAATCCTCATTCAACTGCCGCACTGTGCGCCATTACTTTTATTAAGAACGGATCGCAACGAACAGCGTCGTGCGAAACGTCTTCAATTTTCTCTTACTTTGCTTTGTACTTATATTGTTTCGTTAATTACTGTCATTCGTTTTGTTCGTACCTAGTTTTAGTGAAAGGTCTTCTTTACTTTTTCCTTTTTTTTTCTAGCTGTGGAACAACTAATCTAACCTAACAATAACCTCTAATGTGTATAAACAAATCCTCAAAAGTAACCCCAGAGACAATCTCAGTTCCACTAATTTTCCAGATTATAAATCTTCTTCCAACAAAACTAACCCAAAACCTAACCACATATAACTCTAATATTCTAGTTCCATTAGAAAGTTCCATAGATAACACACTGATAACATAGATAACAATGGTACGTAACGAGCTTTTCAAATGTTAACTTTTCATCTCACAAATTTAACTCAAATTACACACTTGTTTTAGGGAAACAAATCTCCAGATCTAGCTTTATAAAACCCCAACTATCCTAGCTCCATCATGAAATTCCCTAGACAAGGAACAGAATACCAATACGAAACATAAGTAATTTCTCCAATTATACATATTTTTCCCGGGAACAAATCTCCGGAACTAACTTCATATTCCCTAACATCCTAGTTCCACTAGTAAATTCCCTGGGCAAGCAACGCAATGGCAAACTATTTACCATATCGGAGAAACCGCAACTTGGGAGCGTAGCAATCCATAATTCAGTCAGAAGTTACAACCATTTAGGATTTATAAGGCTCTGAAAGGAACTGGCGGCCATAGAACCGACTAAGAATAGCTACTGACATCCTACTTTGCATTTCATTGCACGATTACCACACGTACATCGAGGCGAGCATGCCGCGTGTTTGCACAGTTGTATACAAGAGAAACGAATGCCACGGAAACATCGGTAAATCCAGCGACTGTTAATTGCAACGCGTGGCTGGTTTTCACGCTCGCGACATCACACGCCGTCGGACAAAAAGGAAACCCTGTAGAGGCTCGATGTGGCCATTCCAGGCACCGTTACGCCGTCCGTCGAACGAAAGGTATAGCTACTCGTGGGGATTGCGATCATGAAACGAGAAAATCAGCTTTTGTACCGGCCACTCAATTAGAGCAGAGGCGTTCGAACGAGCCGCGCTTTGACCTGGTTCAGGCCCAGTCTCGTTACACACTAGAAGCACTTTTGGCTTTTAGGATTGGTAGTTTTAGAACGTGATATATACAGAACTGATAACGTTGCTTATGGTTTTAGATTGATATATTTTTGCAGTTGTTCTATGTTAATATTAATTAAATTTATATCGCAAAGGTTTTTCGTACGTTAACACTGTTAACACTGTTTATATTATTAATGTTTCTAGATCTGAAAATCTTTCTTTATTGCAATGCCTTTTTACTAATATTGGTCAAAATTTTAATGTGTGTTGTGTCTTTAGAATTGATAGTCGTTATATATGTATAGGCGATATCGTCCTAATGACATTGATCAGATTTAAAATTTATGATATAATGTTTTCAGGTCTAATAATAATCCTTCTGATAATAGTACAATACTACAACATTTTTAGAAGTAATAGTCGTGTACTCTGCAACATCATTCCACTAACAGCGACCATACCTTATACTTACAAACTTTACAATATCCTGATTCCATTAGACAAATCCCTAGACAATCGATGCAGTATCAATAATAAACATAACCAATTTCCAAAATTATAAATTTCCTTTCTCGTAAACCTAACCTCATATAACTCTAATATTCTAATTCTGGTAGAAAATTCTTATAGTCGTTCTGTGTCTAGACCCATAGAAGATAACGATCGAATTTCAAAATATATCCACCGCGTTCGTTCCAAGACTGAAGCTCTGACGACTAGGAAAATATCGCATCCTAGCGAAAACGCTTTAAAACTTCGGATATTGAGTGCCACGTGACGGAAATACGAACGAACTCTCATCCCTTTGAGTGAGAAACTGAACGCATCTCCGAAGAATGCAGGAACAATTACACGTTTGGAACGCCAAGTAGCAAAATGAGAATTTGTCATGACGTTTTCGTCCGCCATTTGCACGAATCGTCTAACCTATATTGAAAGTATCTTCTTAATATTGTCCGAATTCCGTAAACATGGAAACAGGCCATAATACAATAAAAGCGTGGACACAATATAGCTAACAATAAATCTCACAAATGCAATATGGCTGGCAATAAAACATGGCGGATCACCTTATGAACATTCTGAGCAATAAATCATTCGATTTAAACCTCTACAATTTATATTTTTGAAGTACCATTTCATTTTACTATTATCGAAGAAAATTATTTGTTGCAATCATTAATTCCTTTTTCTACCACCGGCTAAGACGTTTTAATTAACATTAACTATTTGTTCTGTGAATACTGACAAACCTAATTGTAGATGGTTAGTGTGGAATCAATGATTATTGTTTAAATTTAAAATAGCCAAATTAGTTAGTCACATACATATATGGAATACAATAAAAAGTATAATGTAGAATAATGATATATTATAAAAAAGTTTTAGGTGGTATAGTGTTACACAATCTAATAAGAAACCTATACTATTTTATACTATATCTAACCTATATTAATCTATACTAGCAAACCTAAACCTATACTATGAATAGTACAAAAAAGTGACTCGGAAAACGTACAATATAATCCACTAAATAAAAATGTACTATACTAACTTGAATATATCATAAAATCCTTTCAGAAAAAATTATGCCATGTAATTCATTAATAAACTAGATACTAATACATACTGAAAACTGAAAACGATTAATAAACAATTCCAACAAAGCATTACGAAGGAAATATAAAGAATGGCACTTGAACGCGTAGTACACGTTTCGACTTTTCCCTCGGAAAGTCGTTTCACAGCCGGTGTTGGCTTTCCAGGCAAGGGTCGACGTGTTCGAAATCGATCTTTTTATTACCAGCGGTTGGTTGCTGCTGCATCAAATTGCACCACTCTGTTTTTCTGCCCGCAGTACCGGCGCGCTACCCATTCTCTGTGGGAGATGCATATGGCCGCGTCCCTTTTTTCCTCCCGCTCGACGCGATATTGCTGCTGCGCCAGTTTACATCACACGCAACGGAAGACTGACCCTTTAATCGCGGCAAGGATCAACCCTGTGCTAATCGTGACTTTTGCCCTTTATATTTCTTCTGAGATATATAAAACTGTATATAACGATATTTCAATTGGATTTTTTGTCCCGTTCGTTATGTTGGTACGTTATGAGGAAATTTCCTAGGGATACGAATATAGAGTGCGTCTTTTAATATGCTGAATTTTATAAAGATACCTTATTACATTTGAAAAAGTTGCATGATACGTAATAGAAACATATATGATACCTTCTGAAGGCGCTCAGAGAATTACATATTGCATAGGTTATGAAATTCCACTTCTATTTCAGTAACAGGAAATTAAAATTCTGAAAAAGCATACTATTTCCAACCACATATTGAATCATATTTAAAAAATCAAAAAATACGTAATTGAGAATCTTTCTAAACAAATTTCTATAAGTTTGTGGTAAATATATAGATGCAGACTGTATTCTGGAATGAAATAGTTGATCTATCATAACATTTTTACTCATTTTCAATTCAAAATTAATTAATATAAAAAAAAAAAAACTATAACCTCTAACGCAATTTACTCGGTTCGCCACTTTGTCTTGTGTGTCCTTTTTTCTGAAAGCTGCTCAATATGGCGGGCATCAAACGATTATTTAATTTACCTTTTTCTATCACGTGGCAGAGTTCTATTAAGTTCTATTATGTATCTACTTTTGTCTTACATAATTCATGTTCCTTTGTTTCGTTTCGCTATTAATCCACGTTTAAGTTACCTTCGTAATTTTCTCTTAATTAAGACGAACCACCACGATGCTACATTATGAAACTTCGATGGCTTTTTGTACCTTGTATTCGAAATGATTCTTGTGAATTACACTCTTTTGCCATTTTTTATTATTTCTCTATGAAATAGAAAAAAAGCCGTTAGTAGTAACTTCTGTGACGTTCCTTGTATTCTATACACTTTAAACTACTTTACTGCGTAGTCTTTACTATTATAGAAACACTTTTCACGACAATTTTTATATCCCCACTTTAAAGAACGAGGCTGTCTAAGTTGGTATTCAGGGTGAGCATAACTTCCGAAATTTCAAATGGCGTGACATAATTTCGCCATTTTCTTATTCATTTTCCGCCAATTTTACGGTCATTTCTCCACGAAATTGTGTCTAGAACCGTCTGGGATTTCGGGGATTATGTTTACACTGGGTGCCAATTTGCCAGGCGATTCCCTTAATTCGGGGACTACATGACGTCACATTACCCCCACTGCCACTCCACAGCTACGTCGCTCGTGTCACGTGACATGAATTTCGTCTTACGTCCCTCCGCGTTGCGTCAACAACGTTGACGCCCCACCTTCGTTTGTCTACGATCTACAGTCTATAGCATGATCGCGACGTCACTAGCTCGCCACTATACTACTTCCCGCACTGCCAGCGGGATTTTGTCCTCTTTCTTCCTTTGAAACAGCGACGAGCAACCCTGCAATCTTAAGCGGTATTATTCTATAAAGCGGGAATGCAAAAACTAGTGCCCCTTTATGACAAGTGTCTCAGTAATAGTAAAGTTACGTGGCGAAGTAGTTTATGGTATCTATGAACATTAACGGCTTTGGAAATAAATTTCTACGTTTCCTTCATTACCAACCGGGACTTGTTCCTTGCATATGTCTTGCATTATAACCATCCTCTCACTACGTTTAATATTGAGTCACGAGGGATCAAGCAGTAAATCCTGAAAATCCCTCTTTACAAATACGATCGGGATGACTTAATTTCGAGCAGGTCGCTTGTGTTCCAGCCGTTGCGCGAGGCAAAGATGCTTCGAGTCACTGTTAACTGTGTAATTTATAACTGTACAACGGTGCAGTCTATTAAAACGACAACCGCACGAGCGTCCTTCGGCCCGTCAATCAATTAGAATAGTCAGCAGCCTTTGTACGGCTAGCGCGTATTCCAACTTTTCATTTCCATCCATCGGCAATAAACAAAGGCGAGCCAATAATTCGCAGAAAATCGATGATCTCCCATAACGTTATTCCCCTTTTTCCTGGCGAAATTTACTTCGTAAAATCATTCGATTGTCATGGAACACTCGTTTCAGTGGAAAATAGCCTTTACAAAATGGATATTTTCATTTCGTAAATAAATATAAAATCGATGGAGGATCAAGAAAATTTTCAGATTATTTAAATAAAACGAATTTAGAAAATTATTTTATTTGGAATATTTGGAAAATAATTTGTCCATAAATTATTTTGTCATGTGCTTATCACATTATTTCGGAATAATTGTGCATTATCGAAAAGTAATTTTTCTTAAAATTTTAATTTGTTATTTATCTACCTATTCTTTATCTATTTATCTACTCTTATCTACCTATTCTTTATTTGAATAGTCATTTTCTGTACTAATTCGCTTTGTTTTCAATTATTTCGAAATAATTATATAGTCCGTACGATTTGTAAAATAATTTTTCCTCAATTCTCTTATTTGACAACCAAATTATTTTGAAATAATTCTACGCTCGTCCATTTCAACTGAAAAAATAACTGTTCTCTGAACAACTATCAAATTGTTTTGAAATCGGAATACATATATTGTTGTAATGAAATAACTTGTTTTTGAATTATTTTATTTGACTATTAAATTACTTCGGAATAATTATATATTAACTCATTTAAACTGAAAAATAACATTTCTCCGAACTATTTCAAACGAAAAACTTTCTTTATCTGGATAATTATTTCCAGAACTAATTTCTCATATAATTTCTGATCAATATAAATTATTGTTAAAATAAATATATTTACTTCTCAATAAATTATTATTAAATTCAAAATATTTCTCATTGTACGTGTTATTATTTCAGTTTCTAATTATTTATTTTCAATTCAAATAAAATTTATCTATATGTGAAAAAGAAATTAGTCGAATTTATCAGTCGTCAATCATCGATAAATATTCTTACTTTTGTCGAGATTTCTTTCAACCTTTATTTTGATACTTTTATTTCTGTAACGCTCTTCCAGATTCCTCTGATGAATTATTTACTTGATAAATAATTCAGACCCACCACACTTCTCGCTGATTTTGTTATCGATCAACATTTTCAGTTTTAACCCGATAATACGCCCCGCTCTCTCCCTCTAGCGTCTTTGAGATAAATTATTTATCTTATACCACGTTCCCCTGTATCAGTCTTTTCGCCCGTCGTGTTCCGAGTTCCCTTCGTTCCTGTGACGTTATTCTTCTGCATACTTAATGACTAACTTGATTTTATATTGATAAAGGATCTCTTGATATTTATGGAATATATTTTTTTAGATTAGATTAGATACAATTCTTAGATGCTCTTATACTACTTTCATTTTAGATACTCTGATATTATTTTTAAATACTTTTTATGCTTTTATCAACTTAGATTAGGTTATGTTCCATGAAACTTTTACTACGTTTATATTTGATTTTTAATCGACGTGGTCTTCTACCTATCTCCATTTCTAACTATAATTTCTAATTCTGTTGATCTTCAAATAAATTTTGAACTCAATTTCAACTCAAGAAAGAAAATTTTCTAATCTACCTGAACTTATCGATCTACTAACATTTTTAATTCTGGATTTATTATATATGAAAATTTATATCTGAAATTTTTATTTACAATAACTTGAGCAGAATTTCATTTTCGATTACAGTTGGTCAGAAATTTCAGGTCTCATTGATCGTTTTATTAGCAAAGGAAAAAAATTCTTGTTCGTACGTTTGGCGAAACTCAACAGTTTGCATTCCGAAGAGCAGCACAAATGGCTGGTCGATAATGCAGCGTGAAACGCGAGCTCGGCACAATAATTAACCAGGAATCCCACTGCCATTTGCGACCACGAAAATGGCTAAACCCAACCGCTACGGGACACTGTGGCTATGTGGAACCGGACCTAACCTAAATCCCATTGAATCCCATGGCTCGCTAAACGGTATCGTTACAAATTGGCTGAGCTTACCATTACTTGGTATATTGTTTCAAAAAATTGGATTTTCAATGTATTAATAAAAAATTTAAAAATGTAATCACGATTAAACAATTGTTAGAAATAATTATAACAACATTGTGTAATACAATTCATAATAACAAATTATTATCGAATTAAATGAGATAAATTTCCAACAAAAAGTTTTTAACAGCAGAGTATGATGCATTTTTGTTGATTTTCTGATTTTTTAGATATTCTTTTAGTCATTTTTTTAAAGGAAACGTAGTTATTAATAGGTGACAATATTAGTGGTAAATAATAATGTAGCTCGGTAACCTAGACCTGGACAATTGTAGGAAAATGGTAATTCTGGGACTGAATTAGATGATTCTAAGAATATCTTAATTGAGGATATATTCTCCGGGAAAATTCTAATTTAGCCATCGTCAGTGGGAGCTATAATAGATCTCGAACACCCACCATATTATATCTGAAAGATGATACTATTAAACATGTGGATATAGACACATTTTCGCTTCCTTATCTTGGGAACAGAAACTTTCTAGCGATTGTTTGCCACTGACTTTTATAGAACTATTTATAGCGCTTAGGTACACTATTTCATTTAATTCAATATACAGTCTTTGAAACAACTTGCAAAACGAAAGCTAATTTTTACATTAAGACGTAATTTAAAACCAGAAAAAATTGTCTTGGAGAAAGTTCAAATATATTACTTTACCTGTATTATTAATTAAACAAATTAATAATATCTGTATATTCAAAAGTAATCAACTGAAGAACACACACAACAATCTTTGGGACGATTTGTATACCTAGAGACAATTTGTAGATTAATAGCTCATTTTTAAACTATATTACAGAAGTGTCTCTAGCAATATCCTTATTACACGTATATTATTAATTTTTGAAACAGCCTATATGTACAAGAACACCCAATGCAAAAGTAACTTTCCAATTACCATTATAAATTGCTTTTAAGATATTTAAATCACATACTTCTTCCCTTACAACTGATCACGGTCTTTGAAACGTCCTGTATATAAGGAATAGGCGGGAGATTCAAAAAAATTTCCACGGATCTGTCCAAAGTATAAAAGGAAAAGAAAAGAAGGCACTAGCGAAGGTGACTGCATGGAACTTGCTTTCAAGGCCCCTATCGGTGAGCATGACAGTTCAGTGGCACACATACGCATCTATAACCTGCTCGACGAACGTTATCGCGGGTTAATATCGCTGGTTTATCGCTAGTTGCGGTGCGTGACGTCTGCACGCATCTGCGCGTGCGCATACCAGCCGAGCGCTGCAACCTGCAACCTGTGCGCTCCTATTACATAACACATCATTCAGAAACGCGCCGTCTATGCGCACAAACAGGGTGTTTCGAAAGTAGTCGTGCCACCCGTCTAGCGGCTGCAGCCTCGTGAATCGCGGCTCGAGTGCGGATAATTTTAGACCGAACGCGATCCCCGAGCTGAGGAACATTACGGTCATGCGAATGTGGCCCGAAGGATGATTAGAATATGTCTGAGTAGATATTGGACGAAAAAAACTGCTTTTTCTTGTTTAGGTTATGTCGAATTATAGAAGGAGTCTTTTAGGACTGGATTCTCTTCTGAGATGTAGAAAACTTTTTGTAAGGATTGTTAATAACAAGACGTATGTTTCACGGGAATTGATTTTGGATATCAGGTCATTTTGACTATAATAGTGGAACACAAATTCATCCTACCTTTTTTGTACAAATCAATATATAACATATATTGCAATGGATATAAACACAGGACGAATTTATGTCGAAAGAGTGGACATGGGTCGATTTTGGAAATTAGGTTATGTCAATGACAACAGGCACGAAGTAATTAACACACTACCATAGTAACCACAATTTAGGCAGGGCAACGTTCTTAGCTTCCGTGAGTTTCATTTCACTGAGTGTAAAAGGTGAAGTACACAACGGGGGAAACTTCTAACTTCACATAACCACGTGAAGTCTCGTGAGTTGGAAAAATAATGCTACTCAGATTACCGATCAGATTTCTATCAGAGAAGTTAAAAATTCACTTCCAACCACTTTTACGATTATACGTGTTACATTAAACAAGCAATTCTTTTTAAGGGTCAAGATTATGGGAACTAACCTCTGGGTGGTGCTGGCGGGGCCCTCTTCGGGGTGTCGTCGGCAGAGGGCGTTCTTTCCCTCATGCTTTCTTATGGGACCCCTTAGAGCCACCATTTAGGCGAGACCATGTGCCGTATCCTCCTAAAACATTTATCAAATAGAATTTTAGAATCTTTTCTTCGTCTTTCTAAGTTTCTATATCATTTTAAGTTTCTACATATTGAGAGTACTTTGAAACACCACTGCCATCAAAATACTGCTATGGACCAAATATTCTGAAATCCTGATGTTAACTATAAAATATCATTTTTACAGAATTTTATATATGCATTTGTATTTCATAATTGTTAATGGTCCATAGCAATTGCATATATGCACCCGAGTCCAAAATTAATTTGTATAAAATGCATTTTCATTAAAAAAACACCAGTAAACGAAAAGCAAGAATAAAAAGGATATAGGATGTGTTTCTATTCACAAAGGTCTGAAACTAACTATTCCCTCTTCCTTCTTCCAGTATCTCCTTAACTGTAGCATGAATTTTTCGTTATGGAGACTTAACCTATCACTATTGAGATTACTGGGAATTTAAATTCTATCCAATTTCCTGTCTATTTGCACGTAAGAAACAATACCGATATTTTATCACGGAAATCCCACTTTTACTCCACCGGCAGCCATATTGGTTCCGTGAACGAATATAAAATCGAATTTCGAAATAGTTTGCGATCCACCTGATACCTAGTTTCAATAAGCATAGAAAGCAGAGGCATCTAATTCCGCGCATCATTCAACTAGGAAAAAAGTGGCGGGAGATCTGGTATAATCGAGTAACAGTATCGTACAGGTGATATGAGAATGTGGAGGCACGCTCACGGTGATACGTAGATGAGGATCGTGATATATATAAGGCGGCCAGAGCTCGCGAAACCTCTCCTCGTATCATCGAGACCGCGTAGGAACACATACAGTGGTTCTCAGCCTCGTAATAACTTTTTACTAATTTTCAATTTAACATTTCGATAATTTCGTCGAGCAGGAATAATTATCTAAATTAAATTACGTTAATTTTCCTAAGAAATGATCAAAAACTTGAACTAAAAAGTTAAAATGAAAGTTAATAAAAAATTATCACAGGGCATTCAATTTATTTAAGTTCTGAATATTTAAAGGTATTTGTTACATCCAGGGATAATATCAACTTTTTGACGCGATATTATTCCGTAATTATATTAGGTTAGGTTAATGTTTTCAAATATGTGGAATAGTTATTTTTCTTACCATTTTACTACAATCTTACTAACAATTTACTCAAATAACTGATGCAGATACATAGTTTCTGATAAAATTAACTTATATCAGCTTTTTCATAATAATTATTTTTATGACTTTATTACGATAGGGTCAACGGCAATTTAAACACCCGATATGCAAATGTTTCCCAATACAGCCGTAACTGGCCACACTGTCGTTCGAGAGAGAGAGATAACAAATAATTATTTGTGGATAATAGACTTTTTCAAACAATCGTCACTGGACATGCTAGGAGATAAGGATTGTTTGAAGTAGCTTCTTATCGCTATTAATCTGTTCTCTCTCGATAATCGTGTAGCCTAGAAGCTTATGCAGCGTGTCGTACACCAAATTACACAATATTTAGATAATGCTAGTTATCACACCGTATCTAATAACAGCTATCAATAGTAGAATGATATTTTTACAATCGTTATTAATAATATATTAATGATAAAAGAAAGTTAAGCTTCGATACTCCAGTTGTAGATTAAGTTTCACTTCAGACTATTTTGGTACAAGATTTCATCTTATGTCAATAGAATGAGACACTATTATTCGATCGAAAGACAAACAACGGTAAAACAAAGTGCGGCCATTCTTATGTCGCACGCGCAGCCATAACATCAAGGCCACAGTGGCGCTCTCTGTCGCAAATTTCCACCGCCATTACCATCAATCTCCGTGAAACGATAGACATTCCATATTATCGGAATGTTGTACGAACAAACAGTCATGGCCCCTGGCAGCTTAATGCCATTGGGACCGTGTGATTCAATAGTGGTTCTCAACTATAGTATGATATATATAGTACATCAAGGATCATCGTCCATCAGCGATACCAGTCGCATTGTCTGTTGCACTTCGCATAATGGTCATAATTGCGACCGCTGCCAGCCCGTTATTAGTCTTGTCGCTTCTTGAGAACCGTAGCAAGACCTCGTATCAGTGGTTCTCATTAGTGGAATATCGCTGTTGTTGGGGACTCTTTTTCAAATATGAACGAAACTGATTTACTTACGACCGTCTGTAAACGCTTCGAGCTGATCGAAAACTAATAAGATAGATATGTATATAATATGTATATAGTATGTATAGTATAGTATGTATGTATATAGTATGTCTGTAAGATAGATATGTATATAAATAGTCGTATAATTTCCCAGAAACACAATGTTCACGTAAAAACAGAACTATATCAATTCATAAAAAGAAGACCAATATGTTAATACCCAATATGTCAATATGTTAATGTATACGCACACAGCTACACGTTTATCGGTTAGATAATAAATAGTAAAACTAAGTCGTGTTAAGAAAAGAAATTAAAACTAGGTTTTCATGAGAAGTAGCCTAGATGTATCGACAAGCATAAGACATAAAGCGCAATTATTAAGGATGAATGTCTGAAAAATTGGAGTTTCCGCAAATTTTCGTCACGAAAGCGGAACCAAACGATTTCCTACGACTTCGTGGCGAACCGGAAGATCGATGAATCTACTTTCGCCACGATGATCCCACGTCTTCGAAACGCCAGCGAAACCACTAATCGCCCCGGAGGCGCATTCGATATTTGCTAGCGCAGACCAGCAGTGATTCGGTAGGCGTTGGCATAGGCTCTGCACCCAACCACTTCGAAACGACCCTGGCTCTTCGTGGCTTGGTCCAGAGCCAAGGCAACGTGCATAGTCACTCCCCCTCTCTCTTTCACGACTTCTCAGCCGCTCTGCCCGTTACTTCTATCTAGCAAGAGAGATCTGCTCAATCTCACAGGATTAGGAGACTATTTGAACTGCGTGATGCTACCACCTCAGTGATGCTGGTCTCAACAGGTCACGACGTTGGTACTTGCTACGGCTGCTCGACACAGGGACGACCATGGGGTATTACACGAGTAATGACACTTTCAGCCATAGTCACTGCCTTAGAGCCATGTTTCCTCCTTCTTCTTTTTATTTTCACTCTAGTTGTAAGAAATATGAAATTTATCAAGGGAAGACACTTATTCTTATTTTAATTCTTTGCTAATAGTCCAGGCAAGCATGCAATTTTTCAAAGAAACACATTTTTACTTGACAGCTGATATATAATAAGTACAGTTGAGAAGGTAGTTCGAAATGTTTAATTGTCAGGTGTTTCAGTGGGTTTTTATCGATCGATATTTACATGTAATAACTCTTGGAGAGGCTTGCTATATGATACTGATGTATATATGTCAAGTAGAAGTGATTCCACCAGTGTAACGATGAAGAAGAAACCTGAGCAAACTGACACGTATTGGGCGATTCAAAAGTAATGACAAACAGATAATTCTGGATTACAATCTCACATTACGTAACTGTCACGCCGGGCGACTCTCTACCTGGACCAGATCATACACCGTGGGCCAGACGGACACCAGATGTCCGCTCATCCTTACGGCGTCCACCAACCTTCGTTTAACCAATTGTTGTTAATAACAACGAAGCCCATTTCCCTCACTCTCTTAGCCAAAATCGTCACCAACAAATCCGATGGCCCCGTGCGCTAGACACACCCATCACTAGCTTTCCTACGACACAGCACCTTACCTTACTGCTCCTACGACCTCAGCAGAATCAAGTCAAACTTCTTCTACACCGTTGGAAGAGTCAACTACTTCTTCTACACCGCTAGGAAACTCACCAACTAAGTCCAAATCTAACGCCTAAGCACGAACACTCACTTCCTCTACTAAGTATCCTCTAGTGCTATGTCCATTAATACACGAAGTTCAATATAAAGGAGCCTTGCTCTAGCGTGCATATCTAACTTAACTTCGGGCGATAAGTTGTCACCAAGGAATTATATCTACTCAACAGAGTAACTTAAGTGTTGAAAATAAAACCTTATGATTCTGTGAATCACAGTGTTATACTAACTCAACCACTCCTATTATCTTAAAGGAAATCAGGGGATCGATCAACTCGTGGTGTCGATTATTATAATCGTAACGGGAATTTACGACTCCCGTTGACGTCTCTCCACGCGATTGGTGGAAAAAACAATTATAGAAAAATAAAAATAAAAATCAATTTAAAGAGTTATTTGCATTGTTGTAAAATAATTAGAAATATTCAGAAATATTGTAAAGACTAGATTCATTTTCATTAGTGTCATATATACAGGGTGGTTGGTAACTGGTGGTACAAGCGGAATGGGGGTGATTCTACGCGAAAAAAGAAGTCGAAAATATAGAATAACAATTTTTCGTTCGAGGCTTTGTTTTCGAGAAAATCGACTTTGAACTTTGGGTCGGTACGCGTGCGGTACGTTATAACGGATCTCACTGTAGATCGTTGTCTCGATGGAAAAATGTAAAAAAAAAAATGTTTATTCTATATTTTCGACTTCTTTTTTCGCGTAGAATCACCCCCTTTCCGCTTGTACCACCAATTACTAACCACCCTGTATATAATTATTATTATTATTATTATTATCTATAACATAATTTATATTGTTACAGTTACTGTTCTATGTAAAATTTTACACTTATTTTAATTGTACCTTTTTGCGAACAATAGGGACGTTTTTGTCAAATAGGGCGATATTGATTGAAAAATTGGCTATACGTGATCCTGCATGGCGAAATCCGTTTAGCACGGTATAACGCATGCCATTTACAGGAGGCGTCGAGTTTAAACACTGAATCTCTATAAATCAAAGAATTACAGAGGGTTACACAGCGTTTGCCTGGAATGTTGAAACGCGACATTCCACCGTGGAAAAGTCTGCACTGCACCACTATTACTGGAACCATTCCATTTTCCCCCCTTTCTCTTTCATTTCGTTTCTTTTCGTTCTCTTTCTTTTGCTTTCCGGAGACACGCTTAAGTGACTGTGATATCGATTAAATGCCTCCATTTTGTACTCGCCTGGCCAGCCATCCTTCGCATTAATTAAAAGCAAACTATTTTTTCATTTGTTCTACCACTTAAACAGAGGAACCTCTTTTATCCCATAAATACAAGTTTGTTTGTGAATCTGACATTCGAAGGTTCATGGAAAGCTTGCAATAAAAAGACAAGTTAGGAAATTCTACATCTACAGTAAATCCCTAAGAAATCCTCTAGACGCGGTTCCTTAATGAAAGAATTCTGTAAAGCGTGATATTCAAATTGAGCTTGGAACGATGAAATAATTTAGGAATAATAAAAAAAAAAGTAATGATTTTTAAAAAAATGCGATACAATTTTAAAAGCGACGCTACAATAAAAATTGCTCCCGCCATAATCCGCCATTGTTCACAACATTCCCCAAAAGCGAATCAAAATTCCCTATGAAGTGGATCAATCAGTGTAAAGTGTTTCTATGTAGACAAAAGAGAGGACGAAAACGCGTTAATAGGAAACCAATCGGGATAACCAAGTTCCTGCGGTATTTTCGAGGGTGAGAGCCACTGTGAACGAACATGACGTGCCGTGTGTGTCATTGGCATCATTGAATAAAACCACCGCTTGATGGTTACTTTATACCGAGCTTTATTAGTTGGCTGCGAGGTGATCGCGCCACGTTTTGCCACAGCAGCGGCTTATTTAGAGTTCATGTACAACCCGGCGAGTTTTTACGCTTCCGGCGATCATCACGAAAACTCGCGAGCCCAGATATTTTATAGGGCCGATGAAAACACGTAGCCCACCCTCTCTTTCGAACTATAATCCATCCTGTAACATCGTGTTAACAAAGTTCGAATTTCTTTTTCCGTTAAACAATTTTATGGCAAAATTTCGATCTTTTTTCACGTTGAATAATTTCTTAATTTAATATTTTTTTACGATGAACAATTTCTTAAACAAACGTTGGTCTCTTTACGGTGAGCGTAACAAATTTTCGATTTATTATTGGATTAAACAACTTTCTACATATTTCAATATTTTGGATTTCGTATATAGAAGAAAATTGGTTGGAAAAACCGCGAATTACGTCGGAATACAATGATACAGAGACAGTATTAAAAAAATGGGTATACGATAGCGTAAAGTAGGCTGCGATAAAGAAATAGGTTATAAGGTAGTATAATAAGATAGAATAAGCCATGACAAACCAAAGCTAGAAATATTATATAGAGTCGCTGTAAATAGACATAAGAAACAGATAAGGAGGCGAAAGAAACCCAACCAATCGTGCACTTATGGAAACAAAGATTGAAATAGGATACGAGACACGCTACACTAAATAATATATACACATACAAACACGATACATATGGACTCTTAACATGGTGTCAATGTTTGCATTATTCCTAGACTAGATAATATTTATATTTCAATGTTTTCAATTTTGTGCGTATACTTTTCTTTGAAAGAAACCAAGAAAAAATGGATTCCTTTTTGGATTACTATTTATTTTATGAAGATCTTGTTGATAAATTTTATTTACTTTCTTCTGGCAGAATTTTAGATGTTAAAATTTTATTTCGATCATTTCTCATGCTTTATTTTTTCGTTATATTTATTGAAAGAGAATTCATTGGAGCATTTTTCAAAATTAGCATTTTGTCTAAGCGATCGATCAACTATAGAGTTATTAATTAATCAACGTGCTACTGCTTTTGTCACGTCACGTGATATTTAACAACTAGCGGTCGTTAAACGATGCTTATCAGCCGCTTTATAATTACAATCATTATCACGGCTGCTAAGTGGTCCGAACCATTCATAATCGATGACGAACGACGTGTTAATTGATATTAATCGATTCCCGATAGACTTCCTACAGTTGTTCACCATCGAATCCTTCTATTCCTAAAAATCGACATCTACAGAGAATTTTGAGGTTAATAAAAGAAGGAAAGTAAAAATACTATTAAAATTTGGTAATTTTTCAAAGCATGATTTTCGACTTTTCATTTCTTGGTAAAGAATACAATCCCTCTGATTTTTTTCTATATAAAATGTATATTTTAAAAATTCTCGAATTACAGTCAAATTGTAAAAATATAAAGTTAACCTCTTGAAAAGAATATCGCCTTATGCTTTAATTCTAACCTCACAAAGAGTATACTTTGAAAATTCTCAACGTCATAAAGTGAAGAAAACGGAAAAAGAAAAAAAACATTAAAAACTGGTGCTAAAATCTGAGGAATTTCAATTAATAAATAATTTTTTTTTACTTCCATTCAAAATATTGGAAAAGAATATATATATATATATATTGGTACAAAATATATAACAACGTTTAACTTACGTACGTGACTCGATAAAAGGTCGAAATGGAAGAAAATGATGACAAATGAATAGCTGATCGAGGGTAAAATATAAAACTGTAAATAGTGATACAGATTTGTTACAATAGGATATACGCAAACCTTACTAGCAGGTCGGAGACATTGAAAAGTTTATGTGCTTTTTTACTGGGATCCGTGAAAATAAACAAGCCGGCCACGTGTAGGTTATATAAGCATACTTTGCCAATGACACGCGAGTCTACGTTTATGCGAACGTCAGGCGGAATACACGTTCGATGGAAATTCATGATCGCCGAGTATAATCAAGAAATTTAACTTCTGACAAGGCAAGCATGGAGCAAAACTGACCTTCCAGATAATTGCGAGCTTCGAAGAAGAAAAAAAACGACACTTGACACGATTTGACTAATCATAAAGCTATTTTCCTTATCTCTCTTCGTCCGTCGCTATGATTTCTGCTATCACTCCTTTAATTTTCCTTTTTTCGTACGATATTGTAGACATACAGCTATTCGGACAGTTAAACATGTAGTTAGTCTAAAATTATTCTAAATAGTAATAGTTGTATTGTATAGTTGTATCCTAGATTTCTATTTCTAATTGTTTAATGTAATATTATACATATAGGAATATAATTATAATAATAACTATACTCTAAATGCTCACTTTTCGAATTTTACATTCTTTACAATTATTTATTTTTATTTAATAGATATAATTTTGATATAACTTGTATGTGTATGTGTACGTAAATACAAAATTGCATGCATTCGATTAATTTTTACTTCATTTCGTCTCTCTTAATAAACACCATAACCTCTTAAAAATGTTCAAAATCTTTTTCACACCCTGTATATTATTCCAAATATCATCACTGATACCGACCTTCGGAAAGTTAAAACCTTTATTACGGCTGCCAAGGGTTAATAACCATGATTTATTGGTTGGAATGAAGGCAGGTCGAAGGGACCCGGCTGTAAAACTATTGTTATGATGGCGGTCGGTTTCCGGGACTAGAGAAATGTCAATGTGAAAAAGTAAATAGGGAACAGTGCTGCTGTCAGCAGCAGTGCTGCTATGCTTAAGCATAGTAAAGCGAGCGAGACAGTATTTCAGATAGAAATGTGTTTGCATTTAACAATCCAACATTTCTTACGTTTTCTACATTATGAAACACGTTAAAAACCCTAATGAAATAATTTAGGTTATTTGGTTACAATTACTTGATTCGCATGATATTTGGTTAGATTTAAAAAGAGAAAGAGTTTGAGGAACATCGATGAATTTGAAAAAAGAATATTAACATTCTTAGACCGATGTTTTGTACAGAATTAAAAAAGAGATTAACAATAGTGATGACAATATGCACTTTGATACAATTGGATAATCTAACCTAAAGTGTGTATCGTCTATGACCCAACGATACAAGTTGAGGGTTAAGTATATTTTTACTGAATTCAGTGGTCCAGTTTAGGTAGTACGAGCAGTGCTCAAAATAGCGTAACCCGAGTAGACAGGGTGTTATTTTGAGCGCGTGATTTTCTACTTTGAGACGTACACTTTCCCCAGTGACGATGAGCTTTCTATTTAACCCTTAACTGCTACTCTAAGCTTTGGGAGTATCTCAAACGTCATAAATATTTCTACAATATAAACATAAAAATTTCTACAACATCCTCAGAGAATCAGTCGGTTGTAAATCAACCTATAAAATCTACAAAAATACCAGGCGTAAAATTAAAACTTAATACAGACAAGTCACATACAAATAATTTTTCAAATATAAAAGCAATACATTTTCAATAAAAGTGAAATAGGACATTAAAATATGATTATGTATTCAGTATAGTCTGAGGATCTCTTAAAAACACGAAACTTTATCTCTGATCTTATCTGCAAGCCACAAATACAACGAAAAAAAAAAAATTGCACCGACGACAACAGAATTCGTTTTTGAAAAAGAGAAAGAAAGAAATGTTCGAATGTCAAAGGTAAAGAATTTCCTGTGCGATCTTCAGGATTTCTAGGATGAGTAACCATAAACAGTCGCGAGAAATTGACGACCGTTTAACCAGAATCGAAGTCGACACGTCGTCGGCCATAGTCGAGCTGCTGGAACCCACGTATTTTCTGACGTATACTACACATGTACGTGTGAATAGTATCTGTGTACGAGTGTGTATGAGTCTCATGGCTACAATACAACGAAAGCTCACTATACCATACCAACATAGAACTATATGAAACGAACTAACCGTGCGAAATATTCGAGAAAACATATATAGTCACTATTTTAATATCGATGGTCAAATGCAATATCTAAGCTATAGATGTTTATGCGTTTACGAGAGATTTAGAAATACAGAAATGTACAGAATGCACGCAAAGCTGAAATATGTGAAATATTCAAAGCGCTCGGTGGAATGTTTGGAGGGTGAAACGAATTTTTATTTAGCTTTCGATCTTTTATTTGTTGTAATACTTTGAAATAGAAAATATATACTGTTATGCAGTTCTAACACTATAAAATGGCTGAAAATTATCCACATTCGAAGTGAACCGTACAAAATACAATATTCACTACTTTAACATCGTAAAGCAAATTTGCTTTTGAGGTTAACTTAAACTATTATACGGTTTGTAGGCCAAAGAATCGAATTTAAAATTTACAGGAACATTAATGATTTACACACATTTGAATATTTATCCGATTGAATTACGACCCAAAATTCTCGCCATTGAAATTATTATTATTATCATCATATAATATATATTATGGTATGGAATATTTGTGGAAATTGTTTTGTTTCAACAAGCTTGGACAAATTAACAAGTATATCGAGACGCTTCTAACATTACGCGTAGGATACGGTGTTTAAAAATAAACAGAGTGGATATTTTGCTTAATCGTCAATCAGGGCAAAATGTTATCTTTCAAAGCGTTGTCACGACGCCATATTATCAGACTATACCTAGATACAGTAATTCGTATCACTGCATACAGTTTATACACCCTGAATAAATCTAATATTTCGAATAAGTGAAATATTTGAAAAATTATTTAAAATATTAAAAAAAAAAAAAAATAAGAATTTCGAAATTTCGATATTTCTAGTGTTTGCGAATTATTTCTAATAATAGGCGAAGTTTCAGCAAGGCCCATTAGCTGGTAAATCCTGAATAAATGAAGTTCATTTTTAGTCTTTTCTCTGTTACTATTTTTCTTCTAAAGAATTTCTTACGTGTAGCTTCTTTTTACTTAGTTCCAAGTACCGTGAATAGTTCATTTGCATCCTCTTTGGCCGAACAACTGCTCCAGGAACTTTTTCCAGCTTGAATATTCCTCGTTTGCAGATGGTTATACGTAGACTTCGTGATCGATCATTTCAAACTTCATTTTCGAATTCGTTTATTTTTCATGAAATTTATTTTCTTGAGAAAAAAATCGTTAAAAATACATTCTATGAAAATTAAATTTCTTTCGCTTACGTAATACCAATTTCTAAAAAAATACAACGTAAGTTGAATTATTTCCTATAGTTAAAAAAAAAAAAAAAATTGAAAGGGAGTTCCACGAAAATAAAATTCGTTTTTCAATCTCCAGAATTCTACCATTCAGGAAACAACTTTATTAAGGAAAATTCGACAGAACTGGAACGTTCCTTTCAACCCTTAAAGTCTTAAACCCTTAAGTCACAAAAAAGAAATTTCCAACGGAAGAAATTATTAGTTCAAAATTTACAACTGTTGTTAGCAACGGAAAAGAAATTTACGGTCGAAACTCAACTCATAATCGTAGCACAAGTACAATGATTTACCATGCTCCACTTCGGCTGCCCAGTCCTTATCAAGTTCAATACTTCGCGATAAGATTAAGAAACTAGAACTTCAGCGTCGACTGTGTATCACCGTGATTCTTCGATTAAAACAGCAAATTCTATCCGGAGAAATAAATCATTCTTTACAGTCAATTTTCTCTCAAAATTAGTTAACGCTAACATAAAAATGTAATATTTATCTTTTATTATTCGTAATTCTTTTGCTCTGTCGCTTGAAGATGACTTCCGGTTGCTACTTGCAACCATTACTTGATCTAATCATCGTCTACAATAAAAAGTATAAAAATTTACTTTCCGATTAAAATACATTCAAATAAAGGACAAATGATAATATTTTGCGAATTATCATAGAAAATATTAAGTATATCCGGATTAGAAAATTTAGTGAGTGTATGTGGAGTGAGATTTTGCAACCGAACATCACGAGTCCCCGTGGTTCTGCAAGGGAAAAGTTCTCACGGAAGATATTTCGTATTGTTCGCGGTGAGGAACCACTTCTCTCGCCCTTGCTCTGCTCTCCTATCCTCTCATTTACTTCGACCATCTCTCTTCGACCATTACACTTCATCCTTGTCGAACACGAATTTCGTGGAACTTCTCTCTTTTCAGTCTCACCCTCGACTCTTTTCTCTCCTTTTCTTCAACTATTCCCTATTCGCTCGCGGCGTCACGAAATCCAACCGTATTCGAGCGACGAAGACGGAAATAGACGCAAGAACGACGGGAAGAGAGAGTACAAAAGCGGAGAAGCCTGCCTTTTGTCCGGGGCGAGGCGTGCGCGCGCGCGCGAGCTGCAAAAGCGCTCAAGCGTCCTTCTGTTTCGAGAGTATTTTGTGAATACTGTCGAAAATCCATTGCCAGCTTTTAAGCTTTGCACATATTATACATAGTGTATAATAATTTCAGAAAAACATATCGAGAACTTCTTTAGTATTTTTTGTCAATTGATACGTTGCCAGAAATGGCGAAATAGTATTGGGTTGTACCGTCTTTTTGAATTTATCGTGTAAGGAGAATATACGTTACAACTTAATAAATATATTTTCATAGTACACTCTAGCATAGTAATACCGTGAATACAGTGGCACATATAGTACCATACTGCAATACTGATAAATCACTTTACTTTACGGTCCATTACTTTAACTTTTATTCTATATTTTTCATAAAATAATAGAATCCATTTATTACATTTAAATATCCTAGAACTGCGTATAACACACATTTAAAAACCTAAACTATCATGGCTATCTACAACGCAACAATGTCAATCGAGGGTTAAAGTTTGTTTTTGGTCGTCAAAAGTTTCTGATAATTCCCTATACTTTCTGACAATATTTCATCAATATACGTGATTTAAGGATCTTCATTCTTTAGTTCGCTCGTGGATTTAGAGAAATTTTTATCAAGGGGATGATATAATATTTTCAAATCAATTCAATAAATCCCGTATAAAAATAACGATCTTTCGTTAAAGGAATATTTTCCTTTAAAAGAATATGAATAACTTTGTTACATAACAATATTTTACATACTACTCAGTATGGTAGGTACTCTACTAGGTACTACTCTACTAGGTAGAGTTTGTGTTTCTTTCGGAAGAAATACATATAGCCTTCATATTTATTAATATCTCGTTCATTACATATTAGACCCCTAGCCATTACTGTACCTAATAATAATAGGTTATGAAAGTGGTTACATGACGCAAATAAATCAATCTCATTGCATACCTCGCACAAGATACACACAAATAAATATAGAATAGCCTTTGTTATTGCCTTTCTCTCTCGCCGGTTCATAAAACTATCGCGCAGGTTATTAACGTATTACATACTACGTTCCGAACGAAATTATATATACGTTTCGCGTTATTACAGTCGCTAGGATCTTCAGATTGTAATTACCGTCTCTCTCTCTTTCGTCTCGAATCTCGTTTTGCTTTGATCTCGCATTATCGCGTCTCGAATTTAAAATTTGAAGTAGGGGAAGTTGCGCCCGAGGTGTGTAGGTTGGGTCCCGTGCCGCGCAACATTAATGGCGGCACTATGCGCGCCAAAGCGGCCAAGAAACAGTGGCATTTTATGAAAATCGTCAAGAGTCCCTTTGAGGTATTTACACCGCGCACTTCTCGACCAGAGAACCATCGTTCGCGTATATATATACGGTTTCTGTATCGAGCAGCGACCGACGTCCGTGTGATATCGATCGTACCTCGTCATTCTTCCCTCGAACGCTCTTCAAGCGTCGATTAACGAAACTCGGCGGGACTTTGAAAGATCGATACGGTTCTTTCTTCCAGGTTTCATTCTGCACATTCGGGATTTTATCATTCTGTCGCGTTTTGTGTATAACGTTTCTCCATTTATTGGAAGTCGTAACATCATTATGAGAGAGCGAGAGAGCGAGAGAGAGAGAGAGAGAGAGAGGTTAATGCGCCTTATGGTAAATGCCGCCTTATATTTGTAGGAATTTTTTGAAAAATAGATAGATGTCGTATAGTATCACTATATTACATTATATTACCATATCATCACTGAAATTTGGTATTATACTACAGTATTGTATCATGGTATACAATTGAATTTAAATGTAATATACGAATCATTTATGATCCAATGAAACTATTGAGGATTAATTAACATAAATTCAATCTATTTCACATCGTAATTTTGGTCTTCGTTAAGCCGAATTTACACTGTTTCATTTCCCATCCGCGTATGTGACAAGGATGCTAACAGCGTTCGTCCACCGTGTGCTTCCTTCCGTGTGACAGTGTAAATTCGACTTTATTGTAATAAATGATCGACAAGAATCACTTTCTATATCATGTAGTGATACGTACGTCAATCGCCTGCGAGATGTTACAAGATACTGTTTCCTTTGATCAATTAGCGTTTAGTACACAGAGGCGGCGGTGTCCTGATCGGCGTAAAAGCGCTTATAAACAATGATGTCCAAACATGTCAGCCGGTAATGGCACGTAGCAGTCTTTCGAGAGCGGCAGGATGTGTCGCGTGTGTGCAAAGCTGCGCGATCGCAACACCAAACGATGCGGCCCTAGTACCGATGTAGTAAACGTGATTTAGCGACGTCTACCGCGATTTATTTACGAATCGACAGTCCGGAACATGCTTGAGGTAGTACGCGGTCAGACGTGTCCGAATATATATTCCTAAACGTAAAAATTGCTCCACCATAAAATATTTCCACGAAAAATATTTTACTTCCCAATTTTTACATCCCGTACCTTTTTATTTAAATTGCGGATAAATCGTTCGATACAGATGAAACTTTATAATACTATTTTAACTTGCTCAAAAACTAAAATATTAAAAAGCTTATTATACAAAACAAATTTCAGAAAGTTCGACTAAATATGAACTATAGTATACTAACTTTTATCAAATTGCGTAATACGGTTTTACTTTATTGGAGATTTGAGGTTAGGTTCGATAGGAAACACGGTTGTACCAAGCTTAAACTATTAAGAACTAATTTTCTATTAACCAATCTGCAATTTATTTTCTATAAACTTACATTATTGAATTCTGTCCTTTTTTTTTCAAAGATTAAGGTTATGTAAGTCAATTCCAGGAATTTGCTCAACGCTTTCTTCATGAATATTTTTTCCTCTGTCGAAGATACCACAATTTCACGAAGTTTGACGAAGTTTGAAGAACCTTTTTTCTTCCTTCCGAAGAAAATGAACGAAGAAACGAATGGAAAGTTCCTCCCGGCCTCGTCCAAGAATTATGACAAACTACGTTTTCTGATTAAACTATGGAAATTAATTATGGATTGCCCTTCCGCGACAATGTTATGCCGTTTCACTTAACCAGGATAGATTTGGCTTCGATAGAGGCAGGCCAGACGATTAAAGAACGGGTGAGGTGTATTTTCGTCAGCCTCGCCTAGGTATCGGTACCGCAAAATCGCGTTGCGCCATTTCAGTGGTACCAAACTTACTCTACCAGTGATACCAACACAAAATTCACCTCACTAACGACCCATCGATATAATATAAGAATCGTGCAAAAGCAACAGTGTTAGAAAGCTTAACACCTTTCACATTTTACCAACACCTTCGATATATGTATGCAAAACCTATTAACCCTGTCACACTGTATTTAAAGCGAAATGAAAAATTTACGCAATACTAGTCCAAACCCTTAACCAAAAGTGTATTAACAAATTTTCAAACTCCTTTTCATCGAACGAGAAAATTGTATTCTATTAATACAAGATAGGATTCAAGCATGATTATTTTATAATATTTGATTTTCAAATATTTTGATAAATATAATGCGTAGCACAATATGGATACTGTTTCCCTTATTAGTAATTTAGTCGACAGCGTGCAGCTGTTCCCAGCGATTTTCTCTGCCCTTATGTAGGCGGTTGTGAAAGTGTTAACATTTCCTTCGTATTTCTGGGCCGACAGCGTGTTAACACATTGGTTACCGTTTCACGCGATACTTGACTACGTACCCGTCGTATCGATTGCTGTCTGTACCATGTTCGCAGGCACAATTGCGCGAGAACCACCATCGATGGGCTATTAATACGCTGCCGAAAGAAAATCTGTTTATTTCGTCCAACGACCAAACCGTAATTTCTCCAGTGCAATTTGCTGTGCATTTTGCAAAACGTAGCACTACGGGCTAATGTTAATTTTCCGAGTGAAAATCCACACGAGCCGCTTCAAACGAGATATTAACGTGATAAGACTTACATAGAATGTAATTTATTGCGAATTTAAAAAAAAAAAAAAAAGAAAAACGCAGTGCTACGTGGCAACGACCAGTTTCCAAAATATTTGCATAGAGAAAGTTCTCGAAATCTATTCCTAATACCGAAATATCAAACACAGAACACTGTATAGTATAACCTATATCTAAAGCGTAATTTAATACGAACTTTAAAACACGTAGAACTACGTGATCACGTTCATTTCCTAAGATCCACAGAAAAAGTTCGAGATATATCTCCAGCAATGCACGTACACGGTATAATTTCTTGCGAATGTGAAAAAACGCGATACTGTGTGGGAACAAAAAAAAAAAAAAAAAAAGGAAAAAAATTATCACAGTCCTTAAAGGAAATACTTTAAGACCTGCTTTAGAAAAACATCAATGCATAATTTATTAGAAAAACATAGTGCTACATACTAAATATTCTACGTGATACGGTCTTCGTTTTTTGCCATGTTTTTGTCGTCGTTTTTTTTTTTGTCATTTCTTCGCGAGAGAGACGATTACATCGATAAAAATTCTCGAAACAGCAAGTGGAATTTTCGCGATGCCTGCATCGGACGCGGTTCGCGTCGACATTATCTGCTGCGCTGAACGCGTTAAGAGCCGAGTGAAACGGCCGCAGACAGCGCCTTAAGCTTTTTTCACGCGGATACCAAGAGGCTGACCCACTTGCGCGGCAGCCTATACGCCGTGCAAATTGCCCGTAGAATTTCGTCGCCAAGTTTCGGTGCAAAATGCCGTGAGCTGTTGCGCGAAACTTTAACACCACCGCAAGACCTTCGACGATTCCACGTGTTACGATAAATCCACGAAGAATCGATACCGATATTATGCAACCACTATGAAACTGTTTCAACATTGAAATATTTATTAACATTAGGCACATTCGTTCAAGTCTTCATAAAAGATCGCATCGCGTGTTATTATTTTCATATAAAAATACATTTATGACCAAGCAGCGTTTTTTTTTTCTTTTCTCTCTACAGTTTTATCGTACCTTTCACGAAGGAATTCGAATACATGTGTTTTTACGCCTCTTAAATAATTTATTTTCAATATTTCTTTAGGCGTAGAAATTAGCATGGACTTTGTTACATACATACACAATCCGATGTGTATGTTTATTTCGTTCAATGACAAAACTGTAATATATTCAGATGTAAGTTCGAATAAATTTTAATAGGAATTTATTAATGTTTATTTTCGTACCAACGAAGTTCCACGAATTCTTTTTACGGACGTATCTCTGTTAATTTTACTGCAGCGACTGACTCCCCCCCCCCCCCTTCTGCAATGGCGGCGCGCAGATTGATACGTTCTGCGAAGTCTGAAACGACGCGCGGCTCGTTTTAATTCGAATAGACGATGACGGTGGAATCGATCCTGTCTGATGAAAGAGTCAGCCGATTTGAAAGCTCTAATGGAATTCCTGTTTCCACGAAAACGCAGGCGTAGAGGAGGGAAGAGGGGGGGAGTTGCGAATATAATGCTGTTGCCGGGAAACAGAGTTTTCCCCGCTGAAATCCTGTTTTTAACCGAACAACGAAACTGGTTTTCACCGACGGACATCAAATGGTATTCTCTCCATCGATTCTCTGACTTAGGATTACCCATTAACGCGTTCTAGCGATTAGTATGCAACATTTCCTTGTAGATCCTAATCTTAAGATTTTCTAATCCTCTCGTCAAACTCAACTTCTTTTTAGGAAACCTACATTTTGTACTAAATTCCAATTCCAGAATTCTCTAAAACGCCCTTAGTTCCAATGTATTAAAATAAGTCTACGTTTAATATTAAATTTTAATTCTAGTATGCCCTGAAAATTCCAGATAGACCTAACCTTAAAAAAATCTCATCATCAAAATGAAATCAAAAAGGTTCGTATTTCATACTGTATTAAATTCCAGTCCCAAATTTCCCTCAAGTTTTTCTAAAAATCCCTCTAGTTCCAGCTTATTGGAAAAAGTGTACATTTTATATTAAATTCTAATCCTAGAGTTTCCAAAAAATCCCTTAGATCTACCGTATTAAGGAAAAGTCTTATATATTTAAAGTTTTATATCAAATTATAATACCAGCGTACTCTAAAATTACCTAGAGCCAATATCTTAAAAAAATCTCTATAAAATATAATCTCCCGGTGATAAGCTAAATCGCAGCACAAATTATTCTGTAGTATTTTTTTAACAAATGTGTGCATATACTTAGACTGACTTAACTATCAGAAAAACCATGGAAGATAATCAATATTCAATAAGCATAATAATCGCGAATTCATAAGAATATAGAACTATTCAGCCATCTAGTAATTGAAATAAAACAAAGTCTTGCTTGATCTGTGCTCATCTGGCACGCATTCCACGCTTCGTATATCGTTAAAATTGGCATAATCTCGCGTGATTAATCAATACGATACTGTACGTTGCATTAATCGAGCAAAGACCAATTACTACTGGCGATCGGTCGCGTGGATTCGTCGAATAAATTATGACTATTTTAGATGGCGTATTATCGCTGAAATATTCACGCAGCGGCTCGAAAATCTCACGCGTAACGAGGGAAGATAGCCGCGAAGTATGCGACGAATCGATGAGACCGATCGCGGAGAAATCTACGCGCAATCGCGCCGCCATCTGCCCCTATCTATCCGTACTAAAATCTTTCTTTTGTTTCTCCGAGATCCATCTACTGTGGTGTTAATTACTTTGAACGCTTATGTTGAGGCGTGCCTGAATTTCAATCGAAGGATTACGAGCCGGCGACTCGTTAATTAATAAGAATCATCGAGAAATCGATGATCGACACGGTTCCACGGCAACTCACGGTTTCGACGTTCTAATTCCTGCGACGATAACCGATTGACAAAGGAGAAATCGATTGGACTAATTGGTTTATATAACGAAACTACGGCTTTATGTTAGGAAAAAGGAAGAAATTGACGGTTTTAGGTTAGTGTGAGAATGTAGAGAAAATTCGAGAAATTATTCGATGAATCGCCTCGATGAGCTGATATGTCTCGACAATTTCATTTTGCAGTGGTTATTAAATAACATCATCTACTGTCGAATAGAAGGAAACTCGCTATAAAAGTAATCGGTTGTATTGGTAATTTATGAATTTTAAGTATTTACGTAATGAGAGACGAAAGCAATTTTTTGCGAGATTTCAGGAATTCTTAATCGTATCTCGGAGAACGACAAATCTCTTTCTGACGATATATTAACTATTTTTTTGTTTAAATATTTATTATTCCATCTCGTTTTTCTCATCTGAATATACAATTATTTTCTTAAACTCCATCTTTTATAAACTCGATCTTGGCTTGATTTACAATTACAAGTGGCAAATAATTATCATCCAGACAAGATAATTTTATCTTCCTCATGTTATTTCTAAATTTACATCGTCTTTAGATTGATACATAGTTACACCTAGCAAACATCGATCGCCAAAATAAAATAATTTCCCAATGGAATTTCCCGAACTTTCCACCGCTGATTCACAACTCCCAATTTTCCATCATTTTTTATTAAAAAAAAGAGAAAAAAACTTGTTTAAAAAATCATTAATCCATCATTACATGGGATCAACAAAATGGGAAATGCAGATGGTCGCTAATTAAACATTGATGCGGTGGAATGTCAATAATAAATATCAAAGCGAAATTAATTATGAAAATGAATAATTCATGCATCTTTCTCATTCATGACGCTGGAATTTTGTGTTCGATCAAATTTTCATGATGGCTGCGGTAGTGCGGGGGTGCTAGTGTAAGAAGTTAATGGCCGCCACCGAAATAAATGATCGTTGATTTCGCTTGGAAAAGGAGTTCCGGGTGCAAACTAGTCCTATTTCCCCAAGGCAAGCAATGAGCTTGTAATTTCCATTCGAATCGAATAAACAAGATTCGCGTAGTCGAATTTCTTCTGTCACCACCCATCTCACGCCATTTTTACTATAATGGCCGCCAATCTTTGTAAACACGATACCTCTGATCTATTGAGTCACGCGTTGCCAGCCTTTTCTTCATTTCATTGTGATTTTTAACTAAGTCGTCTAGCCCTTAGCTGAGTCGTGTAACCGTTATTGATTTCTATTATTGTAATTAATATCGAGCCTATAACATTTGTCTTAAAAACCTCATTTGTATAACCTCAGCAAGACTTTAATAATTATCACAAGTATTTTGAGGACTTTTTGAAGACATAAAGTAGCATAAAAATGAAATAGAAAATTAACTACAGAAAACCGGCTAATAGAAAACTTGCAAATGTATGGCAATTAAAAACTTACATCTCTGTAATTCTAGAAATCCCTAAAAATTCCTGTAGACGTATTGCGAAATGTTTATATTTCAAATTACTTTCTAATCTTAGAGATCCCTCAGGAAATTCATCTAAATCCAATTTCTTTCAAGAGGTGTATATTCCATATCAGATTCAAGTTTTCTAAAAAACAAAACCCACCGTTTATATTAAATTCTAATTTTGTTATTCCCTAAAAATTCCCCTAGATCAAGTTTCCTATATTTGTCTCTAGAATGGTTGGTGTATTTGTTTTTCTACGGAGCATAGCGTGAACAAGATTCTTGATAACAGCAGATTATACGATTACTGGGTAAGACGACTCGGAAGCGTCTCAATGTTCGCGATCCGTGTACGCCTCCTCGACAAATCGATTTCGACAAAAACTAGGCGGTCCTGCAGGCCGAGTGGCGCTCAACCTACTTTTTCCACGCGCGCCAAACCCACCTCGAAAATGACGACGAATCCGCCTTTCGTTTAGCCACCACTTACATTGTCCATCTTTGATTCTACATATTTTTCATTGTACCAATTGCTATTTGTAATGATATGCCGTGAAATATAAAGAAAATATAAACAATCGATATACATATACAGAGTGGTTGGTAACTGGTGGTACAAGCGGAAAGGGGGTGATTCTACGCGAAAAAAGAAGTCGAAAATATAGAATAAAAATTCTTTTTTAATTTTTTTTTTTAATTTTTCCATCGAGACAACGATCTACAGTGAGATCCGTTATAACGAGATGTGATAAAGTGCACGCGTACCGAGCCCAAATTCAAAGTCGATTTTCTCGAAAACAAAGCCTCGAACGAAAAATTTTTATTCTATATTTTCGACTTCTTTTTTCGCCTAGAATCACCCCCATTACGCTTGTACCACCAGTTACCAACCACCCTGTATATATATAATAAAGCACTTTGAGTAGCCAAATCGGGCAACTGCATTGAAAATAATTTGATTTTTGAGGAATTTGTAAATAAGCTTTAGAAATTACGAAGCATCTAGATTGTCCTATGTGACGACAATGACGAAACGATCTATTGCAGTGTGTTCTACGAGAAAATTGTAAATATTAAATTAATTATTAAAAGTAAGGTCCATCAACTTGCAACTTGTCAATTTACTAATATTTTTAATTAATTTGATGAAGTACTGCGTTCGAGGGTCTGATGGTGAAAGGAAGAATAAAATGTGTGTCGAAAAAAAAAAAAAAAAGAGAAAAAAGTCGCAGAAGGAACGAACGATAATGAAGGGGACGAAAGGTAGAAAGGAATAAATGAAAAAAAGAGTAAATAGAAATATATTTCACTTAATTAGGAGGCTTTTTGCTAATCCTAAACACAATGCTATTGTTTAGTGAGAGGATCGTGATCGATGAATCCGAACCATCCGTAATTCCTTACCGATCATGGTGAACAATATGCGATCAGGTAACGTGTAATTACGTGATACGATTATGGACTTCGATCAGAGAACTTCGCTGCTCTTCCGACTTTTCCTCTGCTACAAAAGCGGATTTATGTTGTATAGAAAGGGGTTTAGAACGGGAACTTTCATTCGACATTGAAGGAAATTTTATGTGAAATGAACTGTACTTATAGGTACAGAGGGATATTTCATTGAATTTAATATAATTGATATAAATATAAATTTAAGTAAAATTGGGAGAAATGGAAAACTAGAAATCGCTATGAAATTCTGCATTCAAGAAAATAGAAATATTCCAGGACTTGAAAATAATTCTTAAATATTGAGAAAGGAATTAAAATATGCAAAAAAATCTACAAGATTATATATAAATCCTATGATTGCGAATAATTCTATCAAGACATCTATAAATAATTCTAATGAAAGTATTATTTTAAATAATTAATAAGTAGAACTAGGAGGCAAAGGTAATTAACGTGGGAAAAATCATCAATTTTATTTGAAACCTTACCTGATAAACCGATTCGCCAAAGAAATTACTATACACCTGCACATCCATCACTTTTAGAAACTAAAATGTAGATGCATTTTCCTCGAGTTTGATCGATTTACTTTTTGAGCTTATGCATAATTTTTATCCCGCAACGATGTTCCGCGATAGATAATAAAAGTTGAAATTGAGTTGCGAGTTATCGTCAGAATAATTCATTTCGTTATTTTTAAAACATAGGTAAATAAAGTATCCTTTCGTCTAGTAATAAAAACAAATGTTATTCAGAGTTATTCGACTAGATTACTAGAAAAAAGTTACTAGATTTAATACCTCTAAAAACACGAGAACTTTCAAAAAGAAAATATCATCTTCATAACGGAAAAGAAGATCCTAAGAATTAATTAAAAACACTATCTCGTGTTGTTTAAATGATAATGAACGAAGAAAGGTTGGAATTAAAATAAACATCAGGCGTTTAGGACTGCGACATCCGGATTAGTGAGAAAAGACATAGAAGAATATACACCGTTGATCCTCTGGTTACATTATTCACGTGTAATTCCCCTAGATTACGTTTGCAGCTCGTTCGACGGGATAAAACCCGGCTGTTTAACATTTTTCATGTTACATACCGTTAAAAATGATGCGATTAAAAGTTTATGAATTAACAGGCAGCGCGTGGCGTACCTTTTTCCTGTTTGCCAATTATTAATTCAAACATTTATCTTTTGAACTACGCTTCGTTTGCGGAATTATAATTATCCTCTTTCCAAATCCCATTTAACGCGCTATTATACTTGTTCAAATAATTAACCTCCCCTTCGTTTGGTGACATTTTACATGCCAACATTTTTTTCTTTTTTTTACCAATATCGTAAAGTATATTATCCTTATATTTAATATCCTACATAATTACAGGAAAATGTTTCTTTTATAAGATAAGCTAACTTATGGGCTAATTTTATATTTTCATACCACATTTTGTATTTTAATAATTGTTTTTCTTTTACCAACATTAGAAAGTAGATCAGTTCTATATCAATTAATTATTTAAACGATTTCCCGCCATTGTGCATCTTAGTGCAATCTCTTTCGCTACCAACATTATAAAGTATATAATTTCCTATATCGAATATCAGATAACCTCGTTTATTCATTAATTATAATTACCAATATTATTAGATTATATTAATATTGAATATTTACATATGCATTGCGGAAAAATGACACGAAACAAGCCGGTGATATATTTTTAGATCTTATCGATAATAAGTCCTGTGTCTTAACAATTTTTCTTTTTTTTTTTCTTTCTTTACTAATGACACATACAATTATTATGAATCATATAACAATTATTATACTATTCCATATACATACCGAATAATTATTAGAATAATTGCACCGCTTTCGTAATTTTATATTTCATGAATTTTTCTTTCCCATAGCATAGCGAAGCATGTAACGTATTTTATCGAAATAATTGCCCTGATATAGCGCCATTTTATGTTTCAGCATTTTTTCCCACTTGTACCAACATTGTGAAGTACGACGTCCCTGTCGAATATTTACATAATCGGGAGAAAATTTTCTTCTTATAAAGCGAAGCAGGCTTGCAGGCTAATTTTAGATCTTGATATTCAGGTAAATAAAAATGTAACTGTACCGTGCCTCTAATGGCCGATTTAACTGAGAAGAGGTTTTATTTGCATAGCCCTACGCACACAGCAGCCATTAGCGCAACATATGTTCAACTTTCGTGACTTGCAACGACTCGAGGAAACTGGAATCGCACCGCGTTCAATATTTCGCGTTCTATTTCCACTTTTTCATTATTTTTTTTTTTTCTTTCTCCCTTTTTCTCTCCTAAGTCTCTACGAAATGAACAAAACGCACTAAATATAGATAGTCCGTTTGCAATCCGTATATTACGAGATAAATAACAGCTAGTTGAAGCATGACAAACGTAAAATCGATTTCTAATATGTAGCCAAGAGGCGAGTGGGTGGGCCAAAAGGGGCGGGAATTTATGAACGACGTCGATTTCGGGCGGAATGTCTCGCCTTTCGAGCATCTTCAACGGTCCCATAAATATTCCACGTCCTATAAATTTAAATAAACCAGGGGAATTTGTATGCGGTAAAAATGGACGGCCTTATGGTGCGAAAATTCAATTTCTGTCGATAAAATGCCCGTGTATATTATTTATGTCAAATGTTATGTTTTCGAAGAAATATAAACGTTTTTAGGTTGACTGACGAGATTACTCATTTTGGAATTTGTTATCTAGCCTGATAAAGACAAACATGTTTTTCCATGTCTGATTTCAATTAATTTATGTTGTTCAATTCTGTATTCGATATGGAAATTGATGACAGAAAATTCCACAGATTTGCTTAACAGTTCTCATTACGTATAACCTATTAAAAGCTAATTTCATGTATATTCGTTCTTCTCAGTCAGTTTATTTTATTGATTTCTATTCTTTAATGTTGAGGTTATGAAAGGAAATTCTAAGAATTTGTTCCATTATTTCCTCTAGATCATACAAAGTTTCTAAATCCCATAAAGTTTGAAGAAACCGAACTATTTCTAGTACTTTATGATTATCTAAATCTTTATTTAGATAATCCGGTTATTTAGACAGTCCGGTTTGCATACTAAGCTTCCATAAATTATCTATTATTCTGATACTTATTTTATATCTTAACAAAACAGTAAATAAGTAAGTAATAATAAACTATTTAGTTACGTTATTTTACATTCATTAATAATGTTGTATTAACGCGATATTTGCATATTATTTTCTCGTTAAATTGGCAAAGGATGAATGAAAACACGATTACGGAAGGAAACTCGATGTTTCGGAGAAAAACATGGCGGATCGAAAATCTGTTGCTCGGAACGGTACACGTCACGGACGCGACACAGTCACACGGACAACCGTTACTCCCTATTTGCTTAATGAGTTAAGGACGCCAGTGAAAAATGGCGTCTAATCGCTTCTGGATTCTCTCGCGATTCTGTATACCGCGTTATGTAAGTGGCTATCAATTTCATAGATTTCCGAAGCGGTGTGCATCAACGCAAGCCATCAAGTACCGTTTGAAAAATCGCACCACTACGCATACCCACTCGCCAGCCAATACAATTCTCACAGGACCGTATTAACTGTGTTACTCTCAAAGATTGTGAAAATTATTTTTATATACATTTGTCATTTAATATACATAACAAGGAAATAATTAAATATTATTAGTATATATATATATATACACCATATTGTAAATACAAGTATTAAATAGTAATTTACTATTTGAGTGAATTACACGACCGTAAAACTTGCAATAATGCTCGGTTAATATGCATAATAATTGTGGAACTATTTTCAACTAAGAAATTAAACAGTGTTTATGTATATCGCATAATGTAAGTACAAGTATTAAATAATTTCAATTTACTATTCGAGCCAATTACACAATCGTAAAATATGTATGCAATATTCGTTAATATGTATAATAATTGTTGAAATAAACTATTTTCCGCGCTAAAATGAAATAATTTTAATTTGAAACATAAAACTTGTATATGTACGTCATATATAAATAGCGTTAAAATACTATGTAATTTACCACTAGAGTCAGTTACACGATATTAACATATGATACAGATAGAATGCTTCGTTTTGACGATGTATCTTACGTATCAAGTTAACGCGAAATATGTTTCAAGGAAATTCTAAGTCTTTCTTCAATGAATACGGATATGCGACACATTTGTTTATTGAACACACATGAATATTTATAAATATTACAGACTTATCGCAAAATGTCTTCCAAGAACTGGAGGGGATAAGGCCGGCCAGTTAACGAGGTAAAATCTCGGTCAGTTAACGTGGCACTGCTGTACATATGCACCGTGCAGCGAGTGACTACTGTTACGGAATTTCCTGACGTTTCAATATTCATTTTCCCCCGATACTCGTGATAACTAATATAACCACAGTTTATCATAATTTGTTGACGATTCGATGATCGTCACCGGAAGAATCGTAATAATTTCATGCATGATTAACTGCGTTTCCAGCACGAAGCAAGAACAGAGAAGCTATTCGGTATTACAATGGTAAGATATCGGAGAATGGCTTCGGAGAGCTCGAATTTCGAAATCGAAACTGGTCCGGCTGATATGTTCGAATTACCAATTTCGAGGCAGGCGGATTGTAAGGTTTTCATTTTCAACGGGCGACCAAAGGAGCGATACATACGGCCTCGCCGTGGAAACGTACACGTATGCACACGCATATACACGTATATGCGTAACATACGAGCGTGACACGTCGAGAAATCTATGGCTTCAAGAGGACGGTCGGAAGACGGGCGGAAATGGGAAATGCCTTGGTCGACCGATCGGGAACCCTTTTCGTCGGACTTTCAACGTTTCCGTCGGCAACAGCCACCATGTTAGCGCTGCCTTGAGCCGCCTTTATTGCGCAGCGAGAGAGACCAACGTCAAAAAAACTGCCCCGCGCTCTCGTTATCTCTCGCGAAAGAGGGAAAAAAAAAGTACGGCTGAGTACACACGGGGCAACGAGTAATTCGCGACAATCGCGACGAAAAATATTCGCATCTGCAATTGTGTATTATCGGTTCGAAGAGCAACGGCCTCGTTACGTCGCCGAATAAATTTCCTACCAATTTTTCTCTAAAGCAATATCCACCCTATATTTCTTTCTAATATAACACTTAAAGTAGCCTTTGTTTATATGATACGTACAAAAAATATGAAATATTTGAAAACGCGGAGACGAATGGAAAGCCATGTTCAAAATATTTACAACGGACGACTTAGAAGAAGGAATGTTGCAGAGAAATTCTAACGAGCATAGAAAGAAGACAGGTACGAGATACGATGGATAATCGCGATAGGAAATCACGATTTCGACCCATTTCCGGATCGACCTTCGTACCATCTGCGGCACATAAACAAGCACGCAAAGGCTATCCGTAATGGATGCACAGGTCTGTCCAACGGAATTACAATTTCGCGGGTAACGAAAAGAGAAAGTTATAGTATGAATTAGAATATTATACGGAAAATTTGACTTACAGCATCTCCTTGACGGCGGAGCTTGCGAAGTACATCACGGTGGCGGCGGCGGTACAGCAGTCACGGTCACAGTCACGTAAGCCCCGAACAACGGCCACGAACACAAGCGAAGAAACACTCATCACTGTCACTAGGCTGCTTTTTTTTTGACCAGTGGATCTCGAATAAATACATGTACGCACGCGAAAAAGTACGAGAGCGACGCGTGTCCAAGTATTCGATGGTCGAGAAAAGAAAAACGATTTCTTCGACGTTCCCGTTCCGCCTCGTCCTTTAACCCGCGAGAAGTAAGGAACACTAGGGAACACGGCTCGAACACGAATAACTTACGGACACTGAATTCTGGAACACGAAAGTAACTCGCGACACACTGAATCCGTCAGAAAAGCCACCGCCGTGCAGGCAAAGCCTAGAGTTACAGAGAGCACCGCGCTCCTGGCTCGTACCGATTTTAACCTCGCTTCGTAGTGATTCGGTGCAGTCGAGTTTCTTGACTGAGCGGCCGATGCTCGCCGAGCCGTGCCCCGCCAGGCGCCACTGCTGCCACACGACTGCTGTAGCGACGCTCAAAGTTACTAGGTACGCCGCAGAAGCGTTGCGAGCCACTATTCTTTTAAATTCTATTATACAGTAATTTTTTAATATTAATTTGAGGGATAAATTACGCGTAACTTTTTTAAGGATATGGTATTTATGTCGATTAAAATTGTATATCTGTGAGGATATTTTAGTTTGGAATGTTTTGTTAATTTAATATATTACTGGCAAATCATAAATGTTTTATGAGTGAATGTTGTATGATTTTAATAGTTGTATATTAATAATTCATAATAATAATTTATATTATATGTGATTTTATAAATGTTGCATAATGCTGATAATAAATACATCTCTCTTTTAAATTTATATTTAGAATCAATTCTTAATAAACAGTATATAGGAATTCTATATGAATGAAAATTATCGTTGCGAGGATATTCTGATTTACAAAATGTTGCAGATTTTAGTAACTGATTAAAATTTATTATTATTCATTATTACAAAATATTAAATCTTAAATATTTTATGAATGAATTTAATTTTTTATGGACAAATTTAGAAATATTATATGATGTTACTAATAAGTGGTACATTTTTTTTTGCAGGTGAAAAACTTTTTCTGCAAACTTTGCAAATGCAAGTAAAACCGGTTCTAAATTGTTTCAGAGTTATTAAATCATTTCAGAAGATATTTTATACCAAGTAATTGCAATGACGTTACGTGTTGACAGAAAATTATGATTGCGTGCAATAAAGTTCTGATTACTACGGAAATAAACTTGTCTTCACACTTTGTTACGTTATACGTTTTTATTCGCATTTCTTTGTTGATAAAAAAGAATGAAATATCATTTCCGCTTATTTCCAAACTTCGTAGACCATTATTGTAAAATATTCGATAATAATAAAAAAAATATAAAAGTGTATACTATAATCTTAGTGGGTCTTAAGATACTCGTAATTAATTAAAATTAATGTATAATAAAACAATAATTGCGAGTTTTAAATGGAACAAAGTAGGGAAATGCGACTCTTCGAGAAATTTATAACGACCTAGTAGCAGCATCAAGAAGAGGGTCACTCTCTCGTCTCGTGCTTTCATTCGCGGAAGAAGAAATCGCACCGAATCCCGATTACTTCTTTAATTAATTTAACAAGCTATTCTTTGCAAATTTATTGTAAGAAATGCTATTGTATTACACATAATCATCTTAGAAGCTATTCTATGTGAAATTTCGTTCTATGCAAATATTGTTATCTCCTCATAATACCATTATAGTATTTAACAAAATACTGAATTATATTCTCGACCATCTTTATCAATTTTAAAATAAAGAGAAAGATGCAGTATTATTCAGTCATGATTTTGAAAGTTCGAAATTATTAACCTAATTCTAATTTCCTAATCCATAATTCTATTTGTCAATTAAAAAATATTTAATTCTTCCCTTCAATAACAAAGCGAGCACTGTCGACGAGCTTCTGTATTTTTTTGCTTAATTAGAGCATTTTTTAATCATAGGTTGGCAATGGCGAATCCATGCATTGGTTATCTGCCGAAGTGGCGAGGCCTGATTGGTTGGCGAACCTTTCGTTTTAATGGCGTGGCAGCCACGAACCAGTAGTGGGGGAAACCGGCTTCAGAACGTTCAACTGTATTGTCTAGAGTCTGGTTTTTCGCAAGAGTCCTAACCTGTCGGTTGTGCTTCATCTGGATCGCGGCATTTCAGCTGGAGGATAGCTCGATCGACGAGTACGTTGTGTTCGCGGCCGTGTAATCGCGTCGCGACGCTTCTTCTTCGCGGTTGAGGCTATTAATCGCAAGATAACAGTTTGAGGACGCGGCGATGACGGAGAGCTGAGAGTACAGTTCTCTACTCGTGTATGAGGTAGGCGCAGCTTTCCATGTGTAATCTAACCAGTGTATATGGTGTTATTTCATCGCATAATAATTTGATTGATAATTTGAGATCGGTGCTGTGAAGCGGATTAATCATTGAGTGCGATCGTGCCTTGTGAAGTGTTCATCTGTGAAATTAAGCGCGAATGGATGATACAGAGCTATAATGATAATGCACGCACAATCATGAATTAAACGTCGGATGATTATGATTGGGTCGTTTCAGATCTCAGCAATTTTACGTATATCTTAAATTTCAAAGATTCTAGCAGTTTTACGTATATTCTATTATTTCAAGGACTCCAGCAGTTTTATGTATATTTTATTATTTCAAGGACACTGACAGTTTTACGTATATTTTAATATTTCAAGGAAAAGGACGCGCTAACACGTTTTATGTTGCATCAGTTTCATATAATGGGTCTTAAGTAACTGATGCTCTATGTTTGTTGCATTTGGTAAACAAATTGTCTTATTATAGTTACAAAATTAAAAACATTGCTACTGTAGTAAGTTTACAGTAATAGTGCTGACAACAAAATAGATAATCGGGACTTGCTATTCTCATTTGACAATAGAAAAAGAACAAAATAATGATACAAACGTAGTTTAGAAAGCATCCGAATCAGAAATGACCTAATTATTCCGAGTTTAAAGTTTGTGAAAAAGAGAAAATATTGTAAATACAAACATCCATAACGGTTCGATATACGTATCCTGTGAATTGCAAAAGTTTGATGGGAGAAAACTCAACACGAATTGTGGGAATCATTTTACGTAAATGTAAATTTGCATTAAGAAAACTTTGTAAAAAAAAGGAATACTTACTATATATGTAATGATTTACCTTTTAAATATACATAAATTTATTTGTGTACCCTGATAAGTGTATTTTTTCAACGTGGTGGATATGATTAATGTACATAAAGAGAACTACTGATAAAATAGTGTGAAATTAATCGTTCGTATTATTTGATACGAGCAAATATTTATTCATCTTTTATCTCTTTTTTCTCTGTATAATGATCAATCGTACCATGAACTTTTGCATAGTGCTATAATCTATAATCAAGTCTTGTAATAATCTCCCGTATAAATTACATTACATAACTGATAATTCAAAATTTGTGGTGGGTGAAGTTGACATGTTTTTATTTGGTGCTGTTATGGTGAAGATTCAACGAGGATAAATACTATCGTTTAATGTGTGGCAATCTGCAGCTGGTGAATAAGGTTAACGATGCATTTACATGTGAGGTTATAAATATATGTATGTATATGTCGTATACATGTGAAACACTTAAATTTTGAGGTGCGACCTCGAAAATTAGGCGGTATATGTACTTTTTGTAAGTACATAATTCTAAGCTCTTTACTAAAAGCTACATGAAAGCGCAAATGCAGTTAAAAGAAAACTTTCGGTCGCAGTAAAGTTCTTCGTTACGCTTTTCGAAATTTTAAAGCTTACGGCTTATTCTCTATTATTTTAATGAGTAAAAATATATGTAATATTTTAAGAAAAATTTTAGTATAAAATTGATATAAGAAATTAAAAATAATATTAAAAATAATTTTTCCATATTTTTAATTTTTAATTTTAACTTATTCTTTAGTTTTTATTCTTAAAAATCTTATTCTTTCTTAAGTATTCAATTACGTATTCTTAAATAATTTTCACAGACTTAAGAAATTTTTTAATAATAGAAAAACATCCAATGGATGGAAAATGACCCGTAAGGTACAGAGTTAAGTCGGTATAGCACTATTCTCTATAAATTTTCTTCCGCGTTAGAAAGCGTATAAAAATTGTGAAAGCCGCTCTTTATATAGAACTAGATGAAATATTAGCTTCGCCTTGAATGTTTAAACGTTTGAATGTAACTCTAAGTTTGAAAGTTTGAATTTAGAGTTTGGTTGTTGAATTTCTCCTATCAGAGATACTATTAACCGTTTTCTAGTTCTATTTTTGGTATTCCTTTAATTCATTGTTTGTAAACAAGTATGATTTATCATACATATAGTAAACTAAAAATTAGTCGACTTTTTTTAAAGAAATTTCACATGACTTATGTTCAAACTGTTTTCATTTCAAATTAAACTGGTCATTGCGATACAGTTTTTAATCGCTCGTTGAATTTCCAACGCGGCAAATAGAATCTTCGAAAAGCCGCATTTATATTCTCACACCAGGTCGCGCCATTAACTAGAAACCGGTTTCTCAGCGGTCTTCTGAGAATTCTATTAAATCGACCATAAACCTTACAATTTTTTTTTTTATATATTTTATGAACGCAATTAAAATTACAGCTAAATCGCAAATGGAAACTACGTCACCGAGTAAATAAACAGTCGCCTTAAAAACGTATCAAATCATTGAATTATAATTATTCAAAATTATTTACATCCTATCGCATCAATCGCTGAAGGATCTCTCCGATAATTAAATGAAATTTGAGTACGCTAACCTTAATGCTGTTAAAATAATTCCAGACACATGGACGTGCGTTACACATATGTTGACGCGTGAAAGCAGGATCTATCGCGCGTGCTCGAAAGTGTCAGTGAACTCGGAATTCAACCGCTAGGTAGCCTGCACTCCACCCTTCGTGCATTTTTCCCACCACATCTATATATACATGCACAATTGCACACGCATACGAGGTATCGCCTCTTTGGACGGTATCGCAAATATCCTCGATAATTCACGCGGCCGGCAAGGACGAGCAAACCGTGGATGAACCATGCGAGACGGATGTAATTTCCGTTCTCGCAGAGCCGGTCGAAGTGCAACGATAAAAGCAGACTATCGTAATTACCGGTGTCCAATTTCAGACGTTTGCCTCTGCTCACGTTACGTTACATCGTACGTACGCCGATCAAAAGTTGCCGTGGCGGACCCTCCCCGTTTGTTTTGTATAGGTTATGGTGGTTGAGGATGTAACGATAAACCATCGATAAACCACTTTCGAATTTTAAGTTACACGTAACAGATGAATAATTTATTCGAAAAGCTATAACGATTATATCAGTTTTGGTTTAATTTTATTAGTCGATATATTGCATTCAAAATATATAGTTGGGAAATTGATATATGGTCATATGACAATTAATATTTGGAGAATAATTGAACAACGATGAATGGTCTGACGATTTTTATGCATTTTTGAGGAAATTTAAAGATGCAAAATGTTCATAATAAGCAGAAATATATAGAATATTATAGTACTTTTTGCTTTGGTATTGTATCCATAAAAATATAAATTTACATAAATACTTGCAGTCTATTCATAAAAGAAATTAGATAAATATTGTTAAGAATTTTTTATACTTGTATAATATATGTTCTTAAGACTTCTTTCATTTTTTATAATTGAATAATCGATATAGTCGTTCTTATAGCTGTGCATCTACCATGACAGAATACTATGGACATATACTATACACAACAATATTAATGCACAATGTTTCAAGAATTTATATGATTTCTTTCGCAATAAATTGTACATTAATTGATGCGACAACTTCAATTTTCTGGCGAAAGCTGAAGGTTGCCATGATCATAAATATGTACATGTCTATGATATTCTGTATATATTCAAATTCATTAGGCATTGTACGATTGATTACTACTAGATGGCATCAGTTCTGCTTAATGGATAGCTCTGTATCAATAATTATCTTGTTTTGGCATGCAATATTTCAATAAAGAGACCATTACTCATTTCAGGGAATTTAGAATATATCTACTTCATCATTTTGTTTGCATTAGTATTCTAAATGTTTTTACAATCAATTTCTCGAATGCAGCTTCCCATACGAATAATTGAAGACTGACCCGAAGCAGAAGAACATGAAATTTAATCCATTGTCCCGTCAAACTCGCTTCTAAGCCCGCGTGTACATTAACTTCTACGGTTTTATCATCCAATTCATATTTAAATACTAAGATTATTCTTCTTTGACTTAATTTCAAACAATATTCCTTCTAACTGACACATGAGGAAGTTCTTTTCTTAAAAAAGAACTAAATATATCCATTTTAGTATCGTGCAAGTTTTTATAACCTAACTTTAAATTCGTATTGTCGGAGAACAAACCGGTGCTCGCTATTTCGTTAATTGAATCAATTTTTTAGCGAAACAAAGCGCAGCTTCGTGATAAACGATTTTATTTCATTTGACAGAACTAAATAACTTGACGCATTTTATTATTTCGCGCCGGGACGGTATTAAATTATCTATGTTTTTTGTTTTCGTATAAAAGCAGCATTTTTTGCCTCGTCGAAATTTATGAAAGCCGGACTGAATGTATGCGCTGCATTAAAAGACACACGTGGAAATCTCATTCTTTGAATCATTAAACGAGATTAAATTTGATTTTATACCGCCGAATAATAATCAATCAATTTAACGCCTTATTATTATGTAGATATATTGGAAGACAGAAATACGCGATTTATTTAATAATTGAAATGGCTATATTATATTTTTAAGCTTAAGTTTTTACTATATTCTCATTGGATTACTTAATACACTGTATTAATCGTAATTGTATTTACCTTATAAGATTAGTGTAAAATGTAAACATAATATTATTAGACACATAATATAATAGAATATAACATATAAAATTGTATTACCTATTTTATAGAAAAATACCAAACAATTTTTTTGCGTAAATCGATCTTAATCTGTATCTGTTTGTCCTTGTAATCCATCCGCGGTGTACTCATTTAACCACAAGTAATGCGGTGTATTTAGTTTCCAAGAATAAAATAGCTAAGACTTACTTAGGGATGCGAGACGTATCGAGGAATATTTTTCAAACTGGTTAAACTCAAGATGAAATTGTATTTGTATCGAATCTCTTCTCATTGTTATTGAGAAACAACAGAAATCGCGATTCATGAAAACACGGTCACTTTGTAGTAGTTAATATAGGAAAATAAGAATTTGTCATAGTTATTAGGGAAATTTTATTTAAATGATAAGAATTTATCATAGTTACTACACGAAGAACTTTGCTAAATGAAAGAATAGATACTAGGAGAATTTTTATTAAAGAAATAAGTCTTGTATTTATCAATGTTAGGTTAAGTTTCAACGAGGTTAGTTCAGTCGTTGCACTGTTTCTCTTTCCAATGAATGAAAACATAAATAATGGTTTTAATAGCTAATCTTAATACGGTATTCTAATTCATGGTATAAAATAGCAGTAGAACGAGCAAACGTGCAATTACGATTTTCCACGAACCGGTAGTTGTGTATCTTGCAGCTTTATAAGGGGATGAGAGATATAATTAAGAGGGATTAAAAGGAGGGGAAGATAAACGGTCTATGTGTATTCTCCAGCTCTATGGCGTCCCGCTTTATATAGTTTCTTCGAGATATAGGAAATGAAAGCGTGTCACGCGACCATCCACCCTTCCTTTCGCAAACATGTATGCGCTTAACGTTTAGATTAATACCTACCTGTCAACATGTGTTTACTGGAAATTACGTTATCGCTTTTCGATCGATAAGGTAGATCACGATATTCACGATATTCTGATTTGTAATTACACAATTCGTAATGAATATTATTCAACAATTGCTGTACTTCTATTATTTGTTATTAATATACGTAAAAATGATAAGTTAAAATGGTAAGTCCATTACAAAACGGATTTTCCTCCTTTTTTTACTGTTAGTGCCGAATCAGATACTGTCGCCAGATACTTCATTTTCACAAAACACTCCAAATACTAAATCTCGTGTTTCATAATATTATTCTTTCTCTAATCTTTCATAATATTTGGATTATAGTAATCATGAGTTTCAATATTTAATATTCTTAAGTTATTGAGTCACATAGTACTGTACGAAAATGGCGCCAAAAATAAAATGAAAGAAAAATTAAAAAACCTGTCTTCCAATATATTAAACATATATTATATAATTTCTCATATTGTAATTATCTAATAAAATTATTTAACAAAAATCCTATAAAGTTACTTTTAAATCTTTCTGTAAAGGTAAATTTAAAGTAATTATCGAGGAAAAGTCTCGAGCAGAAAATATACATGGTAGCTCTAATTAGGACGAGACGTTGTTCACTGTCTTGTTCAGTTACAAATTTTACTATCTTATTTCTCGCTCGTTAAAAGTGTCGGTCAGTTGCATCTATCATGCACGATCTCAGATTTGAACGTTCGTAGAAATCTCTCGATTTTTTAGTACGTCTTCCAAGATGAGCCATTATGCAAGAGGATATCGCCGGATAAAAGTTATTACAGTCGCAATCATCGACTTTCACTTGCATTGAACGTCGCACTGGGGCCAACGCTGGCGTAAATTATTCTCTCACGCTTGAGCTTCTCTCACCCCTTGACCTTATTTCTCGTTTTCACTTGTGCGGGATAAAAGAAGTTTCGAGTTGATCAAATTGATGTCATATGCGCTATAGAAATTAAGATTCATTTGTCAGCAGTTTATTTAATAATAAACAGAATATTGAAGTAGTGGAATAATTAAAAAGTAGCAAAGTAGGAAATAAAAGTAGTGAGAATGTAGCTTGTAACTCAGATTGTATTAAATAGATCTTGTATTTATGATAGTAACGCTGTTTGTTTTATTTTTTTTAGAAGGATGATAACAAGATAATTTTTTTCAATTTTTTTTCTTTTGTTTGGACGTTTAAAATAATAAATAAATAATAAACAATAACACAAAAATTTAATTAATGCATTATACTTCAAATAGAAGAAAATTGGTATTATTTTGAAAAACATTAAAAAAATTTGACCATATTTTGATCAACTGTATGTATGCATACCCCAAGAATATACAACTCACTTTCGAGAGACAATCTACTCTCTTTTAACTTGTGCTGTGATTACTATGATTTCTATATAATAGATATGTATTTTGTTTACAGAGATGAGTGGTTCTAGACTTGGCAGGGGCCGAGTTGGCCGCCTGGCCGTGTACGGGGGTTGCGGGGTGGTGGGTCTTCTTTTAGTGTTCTTCTACCGCGCCGCCACCTCAGAGATGGCCAGGCTTCGGGAACTTCACATTCAATGTGCTCATCAACAGGAGGCGCTGGCTGCTCAGCTTCAAGGTATGGATTACTAGATATGCACCATAAGGAATCTGATTCAATTTGAGAAAATTGCATTTATTCCCAGATAAATTTGTAAGCAGCTGCATTGAAAAATTATTTCTGTTCATTTCTAGTGATATTCGAGTACAAAGTGAGGCTGGAAAGATCCTTGGCTGAGGAAAAGAGTTCAAATGCAGCAGTGAAACAAGAACTCCAGCAGCGTGCATCTAGAGAAAAGTCCCTAAGAGACAAGGATAGCATAGAGGCAATGCAGAGATTCAACTCTTTGCAACAAACTTACAAGTTGCTGCAGACAGAGCACCAGGATTTGCAAGAAGAATGTAAGAAGCGTGATCAACAAGCTCTAGAAGACACTAGTAAATTGGAGACAACGCTCAGAGAACTTCGTAGTCGTATCAGGCAAGCAAGAGAGGACAAAGAGAAAGCCTTGGAACATTTAAAGAATAAGTTTCTGGAACTGGACACTCAGAAGAATGAACTGGAACAAAAGTACAATGATATGTTAAAGAGCAATGGGGATACTGATAGTACTATTGAACATCTCAGGAAGGAAGTGTTTCAGTTGAAGCATGAACTGGAAGAAGCCAAGGTATGATTCCTTTTTTATACTAATAGTCTTATTTAATTGAAGATTTTTCAAATTTCTAATCTATCCATTTCAAAATATGGATCGTGATTCTTAATTTGTATTTGAAGACTCTTCACATTGATAGATTATTTATTTAAGAGAATTGGTCTGTAACTTTTTGTTTTTTATTTCCAATAGAAAACTTCACGCAAAACTACTTCTCCAGAGCCAAACGTAGCCAATCCGCACCCTTCACAAGCGAAATCCGCAGAAGCAGAAAATGCAGGACAGCTTGTTGATCGGGCACAGCAGCAACAGGTAAGTCCACCGACAAATGACGATAAAAATCCACAGCCCCTGTATGCGCCATTCGCTCAGCAAACGATTGAGGATCCTCTGCAATCGAATGAACAACGGGTGAACGAGATAAACAACGTTAGATTCGCTCAGAAGAATGGCAACATCGTCCCAGTGGGTCCAAACGAGTTAAAGGAAGCAGAAGTTTTACCATTGCCCTACGATTTGCAAGAGAAACGTCAGAGAAAAGGGGGCGATCAATTTGTGAATGATCAAATTCAGATTGAGATCAATAAAGAGTTAAGACAAGTTATCCCACCGCCCAACCAGATTAATGACAAGTTCAATGACAAACGCTCTTCTACTAATTTACCAGGTATAGCTCAAACAATTAACATGAATCTTGATGTGAAGAAGCATACCACAGTCTCAGTGGTAAAGAAAAAAGAACATTCTGCTGTCATTGATGAAAAAAATTCTCCAATCCAACAGACTTCTGAGAAGATAGAGAAGAAGTTGGAAAAAGCTCAAAACAATGTAGATGGAATTATAAATCAAATTTTGAGAATGATCTGACGAATAAGATTGATCAAAACTTGTAATGCCTTGTTAGATATATTTTTATTACAAATACTATGGATAATTGTATTTAGTATTCGTTATGGCTGCTCTTGGAGAAACATGTTTATCTATTTTTTGTATAAAGATTTTATGATTGACTTTAGATTGATTTAAGATTTTATGATATTGCAGCTAATTTCTTGACAATTAAATGTAGCTCCTGACTTTAGTTCAGGCTCTGGTTGTGATTCTCTTTGCTATAAAAGTGCTTGAAACGTTTTAGATATATTATTAATCAAAGTAATTGTGACTATAGTTGGAGAGATCAAAGTTGATATATGATTAGTGATACTCTGACTGTGCTCACCTTAGTTACTACTTAACACATTCGCTACCAGAACTTAATTTAGATGTAATTTTAATATCATGCTTGGTGTTTGGTAAAAAAAGGGAAAACAAAACTCAAACGGTTCTTGTCTATAATAAAAGTATATTGTATTATTAAATATATTGTACAGAAATACAGAAAGATGTTGTAGAGAATGTGTTAATATTTCTTGCAAGAACAAATTATTGCCATTCAAAATACAAAATGAATTGGAAGAGAATAGCTAAACTATAGAAGTAGTCATGATAAGCTAGAAAGCTGACTCTCTTAGCTTATGGAAATTCAAAGAAGTGCCTTTAAATGGTTGATTGTTGGGGAACTGAATTCTTCTTAGCATAATCTATCTGGTAATGTTTACACATGCACGTAATTTGCATGGTTTGTACTTGGTGCTGTAGATAGACAATTTCTTTAGTTGACTTAAAGGACTTGAGATCAGTTCACAGAACTATTCTTTCCTGTATCATCAGCAAATCAAGTGTAGATTGAACAGTATAATGATGGTTTGAGAGGAAACATGATAGAAAATATGAAAAATCTGTTGCATGATGGGATAATCTATTAATTAATATTATCTCGAAGTTTATTTAGTAGTTTTATCTATCTTCTTTTACTATTAATTTATATTATCAGTATCAGTATTAACTGGTATTAAATACTTATTATAACTATATCGTAATAGAATATTATAATTATAAAAAAAAACCAATGTCGCTTCTAAGCTATCATAAATATTTGAGAAATAAAGTTCTCTGTGTACTATTTAGGGCAAACTGTGATTTTTCAGAAAAGTAATTTTTTTTCTCGAATCTTGGACAAATATAAATAACTTGGAAAAATATAAATAACCAAATAAGCAGTTTAAAATATCCACTAACTCAATCTTACTTACTGCTTCAATGTAGATTTTTTAATATAAATTTTTCAAGTGCAATATCACAAGGACAATGTTTGAATTATGCAGAAGACAAAATGTTTTAGCAATTGTGTAAATGTTGAGTACCCTTTTTTTTAATTTGTAGTGTTATATTTAGCAATCTTTACATGTAAATTAGAACACATTAGGCTGTCAACAGATTATACATTCAGCTTCAATTGCGTTCAATTATAATTGATATTTTATAATTCAATTATAAAAGTTCCTTTTGCTCAAGGTATAATTTTTTTTATCGATTGACAGCCTAATGCAAAGGAAAGACGAACGATTCTTTCCAATAGTTAGAAAAGAAACCAGTCGTGTATATGTAGCTTGCAAGCTGTATTGAATGTGCCTGTATGTCCGTGTTAATCAATGCATTAATAAATTGTTATTATTTTGATCTGCTTGCATTTTTTTATGGCACCCTCGCAGAAACCTAACTAAACTGATCTGCTTCCTTGTTATTACTAGTTTGCTGCAAATTTAAAAAGAAAGATAGAGAAAGATCTAATTAAATATTAGAAATAAGAATCTTTGGTGAGATGGTTTAAATTTCTTTTTTAATAGATCCCTTTATTTCTTTCTTTTAAATAAAACAGTAGTCTCATTAGAAGGTGAAAGCATTTAATATTTTCTTCTCAAAATTAGTTCTCTTGTTCATGTGAAGGATATTTTTAATTAATTTTTTTGAAAGTTTTATTAATTGATTTTCTCATTCTTTGCGATAATATTTCTGATTTCGCCAAATAATATCTCGGTGTAGAACTTTTATAATTGAATGAGAAATATTTTGAATTAATTGATTTTTTACGCTTGAGCTTCTTTTTGGTTATGTTTTAAATATTGCTTCATTGGAACTTGCTCTATGATATTTTGCTGTTGCCTTCAATTTCTTTTTAGTGTAATTAAAACTGTCTTTTCAATAAAATTCAAGTTACAAAACAAAGTTGACATATCAATTCGTTTAATTTAAAAATGGAGAAGAAGCATCTAATTTTCAAAATTAAAGAAAAATATTTAGTGACATTTTCTCTTTTTGTCAGGTGATTTTTCTTTAAAAAAGAGCATGCTTTATGTAATATTTGTTTGTTCACATGCTTTCGTAGCTTTGAAGAAAAAGAAACAACTATTCCTTTTTGCCAATAGAAACTGAAGCAGGTAAGTTAATTTTTACAAAATGTATCTGAAAATGTTTCTTCATCCACATCTGTAGCCTACTATTTTCCAAAACACTCGCTTGCTTATCTGTATTTTAAGGGCATAGAATTATTGCAACTAGAATCCTTCTTTTTATACAAAAAAGAAATATAAATTTATAAAGCGAAGAATGAATATTTTGTAAATAATTAATTTGTTTCCTTATTAGAGTGCATGTGTATGTGAGAGAACAGAATACTTAGTCCTAGTAAAAATAAATTGCACTTTGCATTATGATAATAACGAAGAAATGAAAGTTAGATTTAGTTCTCAGTATGTAAGTAAATAAATAAATTATTGAAATTTACGTTCCACGAATAGCAATACTCCAAGTATAAAATATGAATAAATATTCTAAAAATAAAATAAAAATAATGTTTCGAAATGCTTTAAAATTTAATAATAAATGAAGCAAGCAGAGAAGATCGCAAAATTATTTTTCCAGAGCACAGTGGCCACGAGTTCGATGAAGTCGATCCCAGCCGTGAAGTTGGAGACTTCAACGCCAGCAACTAGCGGCAATCCAGTGTCCACATCCGTGGATAAGGCGCTTCCGGTTCCGAAACCGGTCCCGAAGTCCAAGCTTCCCGTTGGCGTGCCACCCATTCCGATTATGATCGACCAAAAATTGGAAAATCGCGAGGAGAAACAAGACGAAGTAGCCAGGAAGAAGGAAGAGCCCAAACAGAAGATTAATGTCAACAGTAAAGAGCAAGAGGGTGAAAATGGAAATCTAGATCCTCCATTTCCAGCTGTTCCAGCTAGAAGAGCCGACGACCAAGTTCCAGATAGAAGAGGAAATGGTTGGTTCAATGTTGGGCCTGGCATACAGGAAATTGGAGATGAATTGAATCACATTCGTCTTGCTGGGTATGTTTCATTGAAGGATAATTTCATATTTCTTGTATTCAGCCAATTTTATACCAAATTCAGTTCTCAATTTTGTACGGATATTTTAGAAATCTTAGACAATTACAAAAATTTAGTTGGTTTTAACAGTCTACATTGACATTAATTCATACAATATTATAGGTTTTTTGTTTGTAATCCAATAATAAGATTTATTTTTAATGGAACTTCAGCCTTGATGCTGGTGCTGAACGAATAGCTGATATTGGAGATGATCAGTACGAAGGAGTTGAATATGATAAAGAACCCCAGCAGAAGGACAGTGATTTAAGATTAGTTGAAGGTGAAGATGAAGGTGAAGGTAACTAAATCAATAAGATATATTCATTATGTAACTCAGTTTTATATATCGTTCAATCTTTTGTTCATTATTTTAGATGAGGATGATCAAATAGACTATCCTCACAATTTAAAGCAAGAGAAAAGGGAGTGAAGGATCTTTTTTTTAGTAAAGATGCCGTAAAGTGGACTGGTTTGGCAGATTTTAACAAACAGTTCTTATTCAAGAGTCTTATTTAAGAGAAAATCAATTATTGTCTACTAATTAGCATCTACTATCAGTCTACTCTTCATCTTGCCATTACTTAATGAACTGACTTAGCTGCTAACCATCATTTATCATAAAGAAGAGAGAAAGAAGATGGAGCAAGGGTTCTCAATGATAGATGCACCATTTTACTTTTTTATCTACACGTTTTTTTGGGGGAAACCTCTTATGGGGATCTAGCCAAAAAGATTTAGATAGTTTATACTCTATACAGATGCTATTTAACAGCCACTGCCCAACCAACATGAGTAGATTGTATTTTTATTCAGAAGCTCGTTGTTTGGTTTGAGCAGTGTGTGAATAGAAAAAAAACAGACTGTATTTTTCTAGAGCTAATTCTAAGGTAAAAAAGACGCGAGTTATATAAAGTTTCCATGGAAAGAAAAGCCTCTTTCAGAGATTCACTCTTTCATTGGCAGATGGAACAGGGGAAGAAATACCTTGTTCATTTAATTATACAGTGTTTGTGTATTTGACAAATAGTAAAATTTTGTGATAAATGTCACAGTAGTATTAGGATGATTACTGTATTAATTTATAAGTATTTGTTAAGGCATTTCTCTAGGAAAATTCCTTGTCTATTAAATCTAATCTATTTAACAGACTCTATAAAGTTAGAGTCTTCTAATATAGTGAATTCATTTATTTTGCAATTAATCTGTGTTAACAAAAACTTAATTCAGAACAAAATGTTCTGTCCTGTATCATGTGTTTAAGTATGTAGGATGTAGGTAACTAATTAACAACTTAGAGTGTTAAATGTTTTTACATACTTATGGAATTCTAAGAGAATACTTCCTACTTGTTCCTTTCTAAAGTAGTATATCGATTATCAGATTTTCGTGGAACATGAGCAATTGGTAAGAAGCTTAAAAGATGAAATATTCTGCCAGTGAAAGAGTCCATGATTTCTTTCAACAATCCGCCAAGGTGGAGTTGTGACTTAAATGCACTTATTACTTAAGCCGTCTCGTTGGACATTTTTTAAATAGAATTCAGCAATTCAATCAGCCGACTGTTCTTATTGAAACCGTGCAATACGATCGGTACAAGGGTACACGTGATTTATTTATTGCCTATCAGTCGTCGTTCTGGCGCTAACAATCAAGACTTAACAGAGTGAAAGGAACTACTTTAAGGAATTTATTAAAGATATAGATTAATATTTGTTATGACCGTAGATATCTACTTATACACTGACACAGAGAAAAGTGATCCATATGTACATAAGAGTTTTTTCATAATAAAAGATTGAAAAACTTTTTGTATTTTCCTTTTAATACTTGATGCTTCATGACCTAATATTTGAATAATGTGAAAGCAATTCTTTTACATTTTCAATGTCTTTAAAACATATAAAGTTTTTTCTTTAAAAGATAATACATATTATTGTGTTGAGCTCTTTGGGTTACATAAAAATAAATTTACATTTAGAATGTATGGTATTTATGATAATACAGACGTGTCTGTAGAAAATAAAATATTGCAGAATAATCTGTACTGTCCCAATGACCTTTAACTGATACTTGCATCTGCAAGACAAAGAAGAAAAATCTTCTTTTTTAACAGCCTCTATTTATCAATGATTTATAGATCATTATTAATTTACTCTTTGTTCATACGCTATATCAAATATATGGAAAATAAATGAACTATCATCTACAAGAATATTCAATCAGTATTCCTTTTAAATCTCATAACTTACTATTCTTATATCTTTGATTTTAAACAGAATAGCTTCTTTTTTCTTCCTGGATATGTAGATTATAAATCAAATACCAAGGTTAACATAACACTTGCAGTTCTAGAAAAACTACAGTTTCTATGTTCTATAATGCAAGTAGAGTTTCTAAGATGATAATATTATTTATTTGCTTCAATGTTTCCATGAACTCACTGTGAAAGTTCCATGATGAATCAGACTTTGACTAAATGCTACTTAATTAAACATATTGGTCGATCAGTTAACAAGTTCATTATACAAGCATTATCCATGTTTTCACAACAAATGGCCAAAACCATTCCAGATGTTTCAGGATACCATTTTATCATATCTTCTTTTCTTAGGTGTCCAAATAACATAGATTAACTGTTGTTATCATTCATTTTCAATTTGTAGCTTCGTTCTAAATTTCAATTGTATTTTCAATTAATGCAAATTTATGTTATCAGTCGTATTTTGCATATCGAGCATTAGATATTATGCAGAACAGTCGATTTTAATAAACCGTGTGGAACATGCTCGTGATTTTATTTGCCAATGAGTCAGATGCACATGTATACACTATATTCGTCTTACGCAAGCCTGGAATACGATATACAGAACGATCGCGGTTCCCAGAACCGATTTGCATTGCGTCTAATCGCCTTTAAACATCCAGTCGTGAATCTATGACTGCGTTCGAGTTTCTTGTCACTGTTTCCTGCAATATGTAGATTAATTTTTTTTTAGTATCTTACAGAAAAACAGTTAAGTATTTTTGTATTTTTTTTTCTTTTATGGAAGAGTTGCAGCAATTATTACTTTTACATGTAAGAATCATAGCTACAGAAATTATAACTTTTAAAGAATTATAAATGGATGAAGATCTATTAAACTACAAACATTATTAAATAAGAGTTTATATAATCTGTCTATACAATACACAACTGTGTCAAGAAAGAAGGATATATAGATGATCTATTGTTAGTAGTGAAGACTATACGTAATGCCAGTTGTTCCGCTGAACTCATCTAGATTATGAGACACTAATGAAATTTAAATTTTCTGTACATACATAGCTCTGATAATCAAAAAATTTGCTTCAAATTATTGAAGAACATATTTATATAGTTCTATTATGTTATACTCTATTTGTATTTTATAATTACATGTGTATCTATATTACGTGTGTTTTAACCCCGAATTAATAATATAGAGAAATCGTTTTGTTAAAAAAAATGTTTCTTCTTCTCAAATTCCCTTAAATCATTTGCTCTCGTTTGCACGATAACGCAAATGTCATAAAACTATCATAAAACGAATCGATTCGTAATTATCAAACGTCCCAAGGTTTGTTTCGAAGCCGTCAAACGCCCGTAATTCGACTTCCTTCGCATTAATCGAATACGACCTACATGAGAAGCGTCATGATGCATGATCTCATCTCGAAAACGTATCGCACAATCATCTTCAATTACTTCGTCAGGAGTCGACTCGCGTATTCGACAATTCACGTGCGAATAACCTTCGAGAACCAGCGAGTGACACGACAGAAGTTGTTTTCCTTGTTTCTTCTTTTCTTCTGAATTTTTCACGTCTGAATTATCCTTCACGAATCTTCGCAAGGATACTTCGTCAATTTATGGAGGTTAGACATTCCTTGGAAGAGGATAGCCTTTCTTCTTTTTGTGAATAAGGAAATACGGATTGTTATAACATCCCATAAGAGACCAGATCAAGATGAGAATGGTTATTGAAAATATTTAATTAAATAATAAATAACGACACTTCATCTTCGCTATGAGTGATCATCGTTATTTCTTAAATTACTTCTTTTTATTTTTTCTCTTGCCTTCCTTTTGAGTTATGTTTCCTATTATTTGTAGTATCCTGTATTACCAGGAAAGAATTATTTTCAAAATAATAGTTTTTAACTAACTAGTAGACGACTAGCACACGCGAGTTGTTTACTAGAAGATAGAAACGCAAATATTGAGAGTAAACGAGATCTACGTTAACACGATAACCCGAGTGAAAGGTTGCGACACCGCTACATCTGAGATTCAGTAAATTAACTGGCTGTTACTCATTTCAGCAGATAGTTCGTGCTTGGTAAAATAACACATTAGATAAACAACGAAGAAGGGAAATTATAACTCACTTCTTATAATCTGTTTACTTATTTGAGAATATCCATGTCCCATTAAAAATATCTCATCGTGATTTTCCATCGTATAAATTGTTTCAATTTGTTTTCATTTTGTTCCTCGTTTTTAACTATTATATTTTTATTTGTTAGGTGGCAACCAGTTATAATCGGAAATAAATGAAAAATAAGAAGTTTGCAACATTGCTTCTTTTAATTTTATTTTTGAAATTAGCTTTAGTTCTATTCAGTATAGAAGAAACATTAAATGTTCTTTTTCTCTCAACATGTCAAATTTAATGTATGAAGATTTCTTCAGTTTATATCTCTCTTTTTTTCTTTCCTTTTTTTTTCCCCTTTTCACTAAACAAATTTCTATACATAGTCCATAAAATAATTGAAAACGCTAAAAACAAGATTTGTTATCAAAATATTTTTAATATCAACATTCTTCCTGAATTAGTCAATGTTGCAATAAAATATTATTAATCATGTAAACTGTCAATTTATGTAACATCACTTCCCTCTTTTATCGCTTCTCTCTTCCTCTTTTTTTTTAAACGAGACTAGTGAATAAAAACAACTCAAAACTCACAAACAAACTTAAAGAAAATTAAAGATGAACACTTAAAGGAAGTAAATTTGGCATCCAAAAATCTCCAAAATTCCAACTCCCTCTCTAAGTCAATCAAAATCAAAACAAAATTTGTTCACTTATATCTAGACCATCAATTCACAGCAAATAATATGTGTAAAATATTTTTATAATAAAAATCCTCTGTCTTACAGAAATATAGCAAAGAAAATATTTGATATCGAGAAATATATAAGAAATTCAGATTTCCTTCTAAAACCAATTTAAATTAAAATTTCTTTTATCTGTTAATGTCCTACTCTACCAATTCCCAATCTATTAACCTCCAAATACATTAAATTCATTTCTGTCTCACTATTGTAGAAGTAAAAATAAAAAAGAATTTTCTTATTGCCAACGATTAAAAAACAAAGCTACCGAATAACAATCTATATACCGAGTGATCAAAAACACCCCATAAAAGTTCCCTAATTCCTCAAAATTAAAATAATGGAAAAAATCGGCTCTGATCTAACAACAAACCCGCGAGATCATGCCACCAATTCCTCGAATCCTCGAATCGATCCGATTATCTGGTGCGCATTCACTACCGAAGTTCCGAGAAACATTTTGGTCCCCTCCATGGCCTTGATTTCTGAACGAATATGTCAACACTCATGAAGAAACGGTTTCTGAAAGATCGTTTCGCTGACGTAAGAGATCCAATATCCCCACCACTTCAGTCAATGGAACTGTGCAAGGTATCAAAGTCCCTGACGAAGAAATCGCCACGACAGTCCGTTTCTTCCTTTCGAAAAGGTAAGACGTCTTTCGTTCAGCCTTTTAAGTTTCTATAGACAGTTTTTGTTTTATCTTTTCGTTGGAGAAAAGTACGTCCGACCTTGGAGTTTTTATTGGGGCCACCTTTAATTTTATACGGTGGCAATTTCTTCAGGTTTCGTCCTTAAAAGTGGAACTTTAGATTGTGCGATTGAAAATTATGTGACTTCTACTTGTATATTTTCGGTATTAGTTGAGAATATATCGATTGCCAATGTGCAATATGTCTGAATCTTTTTCTTAATATTTTGGTAATATTTAGTGCCATTTTCTTTATATTTGTAACCTAAAGTTTTAAACTACTGTCAGATAGTTTTCAATCATCTTTTTGGAAGGATAATAGGCGTATTTGAATTTATGGTTGCCGACGCGTATTATGGCATATAGGAACTGTCAATGGCTAAGAAAAGGAGAATCTATTAATAGAAATTATAATAGACATTTTTCTTTTCGTAATTTTACTCCTTTGCTTAAGTAGATTTTTCCTTTAAATTTATATAAATGTTTGATATACGTAGTTGCTGTTTTGTTTTTCAGTTTTCACGGAGAGCTGTAATTCAATATTTTTTAATAATTTCTTCTTCAACTTTTTATCTTCTTTATTGCAAACATAATGTTATCATTCATTTATATTAAACTTTTGTGGGATACTTATTAAATATATAAATGTAGAAATATAATATTAAACTATAAATATAGAAATATAATGCAATATTTCTTGGGAGCAGATCTTATTTTCTACATGCTAATTTTACTGTATGTTAATTTCCGTAGAACCAGTCTGTGAAAATGAAAGTGCTAATTTTCGCCGCTATTGCGGTATTCTTCGCCCAACCGGCGCTCAGTGTTGACACACATGAGCACAACAAAGTTGTGTGCTATTGGAACAGCACGGCTTTCGACCGACAGGGTAAAATTTCTTTCGTTATTCTATCAAACAACCTATCAATTTGCCCGATTAATTAAAATTTGAAATTATAATCTGAGAAATACGAAGTTTGCCTATTGAGATGTTGAAATTGATTAGTAGTTTTCATGTTGAATATTTCAAACTAAAAGTATCAACAATTACTATAGTCCAATTAAACGTTCTAAAAAGTATCAACAATTACTATGAGCAATCATCATTGTTTTATTTAATATAACTGATATATTTTTAATGATGATTAATATCATAACTGTTAATCGTTTATTGATTTTAGTAATCAATCAATTAGTAATTATAGATTAGAAATTAATGACTATTAATCATTATCAGATTAGATAATATAATAGAAAGATTATCAATTATTATTCATTCACCTAATGCTTATTAAATGAATAACGATTTATATATTATATTAATTATTTTGATCATTGTCAATTAATTAAAAATAATCCTACTCTTACATAGCATCAATAGTTGTGTTTTTGATACTTATTGTAATTTATTGTGATATATTTCAGGGCCAGGAAAGTTCCAGTTGGATGATGTTCGATCAGCTCTATCCCTGTGCACACATTTGATCTATGGGTTTGCAGGAATTAATGCAGAGACATTAGAAGTTGTTCCTTTGAATCCAACTTTGGACACTGGAGTTGGATATTCTTACTACAAACTCGCCACACAATTGAAGAAAGGCTTCCCAGATCTGAAGATCTACCTTAGCATTGGTGGTAATGCTGATCCTGAGGATGACACTCACAAGTATCTTGTTGTTGTAAGTATTATTTTGTTTTTGTTTTTATTTTGTTATTATTTTTTCTTATTATTTTGATTGATTCACTTCAAGGAGCTGTACCATCCTTTATTGTAATTTTTTCCTATAAATACCTTAGATCTAGACTATGTTGACAAACAATGTAAGTTTCTTTATAGTATTAAATACAATTTCATTTGGAAATTGAAAATTAAATAATATTGAAATTATTATTAATCATTACATATTTTTCTTTTCTGCTATGAGATGGTACAAAGTTCTAAATACTCCAGATTTGACTTTCATTACAACTCAAACTGAATCTAAGTTAAAAACACAACTTAACATCCTCAATTGCTATAGACTGAGACGGCAGAATCAAGGTCCAAGTTCATTAACTCAATCAACCGTCTTCTCAATGATTATGACTTTGATGGAATTGACCTGGCTTGGCAATTCCCACCTGTGAAAGTCAAGAAAGAACGTGGTACATTTGGATCAATCTGGCATGGCTTGAAGAAGACCTTTGGTTATGGTAAATTCAAAGATGACAAGGAGCAGGAGCATCGTGATGGCTTTACCATCTTGGTCCGTGACCTGAAAGCTCAACTCAGACCAAGAATGAAGGCCCTAACTATTGCTGTAATTCCTCATGTTAACAGTAGTAGTAAGTTCAGACTCCATTTTCACTTCTTTACTCTGTTACTTCTTCGACTTCTTAAAATCTCTCATAACATGGGATTGTAGGACGAATTTTCTTAATCAAAGGTGGCGATATAGCGAGTTTGCAATCAGGTGAGATTAAAGATTTGGATGATAGGTATATTGAATATGATATTAGTATCCAGATGTGACGAGGAAATAGGGACGAAAAATTAATAGAAATCACGTAGTCTGTTTGCTTCGAAATTAAGAACGTGCTGCCGCGACCAATCTTGCCTTATCTGTGGCTGTGCGTGTAACTGGCCAGCGTCACGTTCTCTAAATATTGAACCTAGGGAATCTGGTAACTTGTGGGACCTGTAACGTGTTTCCATACACCTCTGTGTTGGTAAAATTGATTGCAAATAACATACACTGTAGGCCATAATTATTAGACACCTACTCGTTACATTTATCAGAAAATTTCAACTGATTTTAATTCTTATGTAGAGAATCAAATTGCTGCAGTTATCAAACACGTGTTTGAATAAGTTCGAAGTTTTAATATTTTTAACTTTTGTGTATAAATTTCCACGCAAAAATAAACACTAAATTTGGATATCTCAAAATAAAGAAATATTTTTTAGTTCTGTAATATTTTTGTGATTTTTCTTCAAAGTTCTTGTGGATTCTATCTTATTATATTTAATATCTTGCAGTTTATTATGACGCGAGATTGCTGGCACCCAACATCGATGCCGTGCACCTGTTCACTTTCGACCAAAAAACGCCAGAACGTAATCCACAAGAAGGGGATTATCCAGCACCCATTTATGAGAGTTATGGACGTGTCCCCCAAGACAATGTTGATGCCACAACCAGGTGAGGAACTTCTGTAAGCTATGCTTATCCTCTGCCGTCAACTATTAAAAATCCCAAATCGTCAGAAATTTATTGTGACATTAATTTAATCAAAAATCAATTTCCCTTCAATTTAAGGGGACTCCCTGGCTTTCAAGCGTTCCAATCCCCCAAATGCTCTAGAATCTCCATTTACGTAGCACAATTTTAAAATATCCGTAAAGTATTGATTCTGTTGCAAGGTACTGGCTCGAAAACGGTACTCCAGGCTCGAAAATAGTCGTGGGAATCCCAACATACGCCAGGACATGGAAGCTCACGTCTGACAGTCAAATATCAGGGGTACCACCTATAGTCGCCGAGGGTCCGGGAGCCGAAGGACCACACACGAACACGCCAGGACTTCTCTCGTACGCTGAGGTGTGCTCCAGGCTGACAGAATCCGCTGTCGGTCGTTTGAGACGTGTTGGTGATCCATCCAAGAAATATGGCGGCTATGCCTTCCAATCTTACAATGAGAACACTGGAAATGACGGAATTTGGGTCGGTTATGAGGATCCTGACACAGCTGGCAATAAGGCTGCCTACGCCAAGGCGAAAGGTTTGGGTGGTGTTCTTATCTACGATTTGTCCTTGGACGACTTCCGTGGTGTCTGCACCGGGGACAAGTACCCTATTGTCAGAGGCGCCAAATACAAGCTGTAAGAAGTTATTAAAGACTATTCGACGGACATTGAAAGAGTCAAAGATGGCCAATTTTGGCACAGCTAAAGTATAAGTTGTGTTAGATCTGTTGTGTAGATTAAGGCCGTGCCTAAAAAATGTATTTCTCAATCTTTTTGAAATTTCGATTCTAAATGACCAATGATTTTCACGCATTTGCTTCGTGTTTTTTATATTCTTCGCGTAGCTCTAGTTTTTCGTGATATGTTAAGTATTTGAAAAAAGTGCTGTATCAGAAGTGTTGTATCGAGAATAAAGATGAAATAGTTTGGCGATTAGTTCTTCCTTTCGCCAAATTCTTAGTTGTCACATTAACACTATGCCTATCGACTAATTTCAAGCTAATCTTTATTAGTGATCAGCTATTTTCGCTAGAAATGAACCAAATATAGTTTATATTTATAGAAAAGTTCAGTAACTTCAAACTTCTTAGCTTCGCACAGTAGGTTGCAAGGAATTTCCATAAATCTGTAGGAGGACTGATTTATATTAACATTCACATGGCGCCATTCTAGCCATAGTTACTAATTACCATAGTGCTAGAAACCAACACAACATCTTGATCGGTCGACAAGGTAGAGATTTATGAAACGTGCATGTATATATAGATATAATATATATATATATATATTTCGTGCAGTCTATGAATTCGGATAAACACATTTGCTCGGGTGTGTACGAAAGGTTTCATTGTAAATGGACTAGACTCGATAAATATATCAAATGTTAGGAGTTATGGCACACGAGACACAGCTAATTCGTAGCCACTCTCATACGTAGAAACGAAACGTTCCTGAAATCTCTTGTACATTCGTAGTTTTGCATCCTCCATATTAGCTCGACGTTATTGTCGAACAGAAATCATATTCGTGCTTCGTTCGAACCCACAGCGCTTCACCAAAAACATTCGTGCAGAAACGGTTGGTACAGCGAACGCGGTGTCGTAGACATCTTTGTTCCATTTGGTTCCTGCGATCCAGTTTGTCGTTCCGCTAAATCGAGATAATTTCATTAATACCAAGGTTGAGAGGGAACAATTTACTTCATAATAATTTTTGTGATTTCTTTAACAACACACAAGGTAAAATATATATTTTTGTTAATATAAAATGTGTAATTATCATTTTTGTGAAATCATATCTTTCTTTTTGGGGTTATGGAAAATCGCTTTAAAGGAACGACAAATCAGAAGCAGTTGTTGCAACAACACGAACACATCCTGCAGCATAATCGTAATACTTAGAAAATACTGGGCGTGGTAGTTGGAATAGCTTACACTCTATGGTACAGTTAATAATTCGATATACAGTTTAACAGGGTTAGGGCACTCGTTACATTACGGCATATAATATAATGAAATATAATATACGTAGCGTTACAACGTACAATAACACAACGGTTATCCCTGATACTTAATCCTAATCTACTCTGACTTCGGTCCTCGTGAAGTGTTAATTCGAGCCCGTACGTAAGATTAGAAAATCCTTTTTCAAAATTGGATTTTGAAATCAATATGGAACTAAATTAATACGAAAACAACATAATTGATATAGGTAAAATGGACAAGAACGAAGTTAGTACGTAAAGATCTGGGTAGTGCAATGGGTAGTGTATTAGGCTACAATCCCTTGAGCTCTTAGATCGAATCCTAGAAATTTCTAGATTCAGTATCTCGCAGATTTTCCCTGGATTTCGATCATCTGAAAATTTCGGGGAGGAAAATTGTCATTTGAAATGAAATGAAAAAAATAGAAAATTCCTAACTTCATGAAAATCGAAGATATATCTGGGAAAAAGATAGAAAAAACTGAAAATTTCTGGAACTCATGAATTTTTCAGATCAAATAAAATTTGTAGCTATCAATAATTCACTTTAAAGTGATTTTCGTTGTCTTCTCAACGAGCTCGACGTGATCGAGGACAGTCGAGAAGGATTCTCTAAGCAGGAACAGGGCACACTCGACGAGATTACGTTGCTGAAAGCATATCTGTGACTAGATTCAGCTCACCATGAGGTCGGACAGTGAAAAAATAAGTACGCGGAACTCTCTGACATAACTTTCTTCTATGCGTGAATACTGTGTGAAACGTTTGTTATCCAAAATGCTCTTTGGTGCTTCGATATTCTTTGAAAAAATTATTTCTTGGAAATGCAACTTTTGTGTTTGTGTCATTAAGAAACTAAGAAGCAGCAACAAGGAGACTCGTCACATTTTATTTCTTACGTTTTATTATACCGGGGATGATGTATCTGTTGATTTCTTTTTTCAACTGATCGACGATAACCTCACAAATTTCGCGAAATTTTTTCCTCTTTTTACCAGAAATTAATTTTCATTTATTTGTTAAATAACCTTTTCAATGTTCCATTTATGAATAGTGGAATGAAAATCTTTAACGTTCATATATTTCTTAGACTCAACGATATTGTTCTACAGATAACGATATTGTCTCTGAAGATACATTATTAATCAACGAAATGGCGCCATGTTGTCTCTTGAAAATTTCCAAATTTGTTCAGCATTCTACTTTGAAACCTTTAACTATGATCTGTATCACTTTACTTAAATTTTTTTTAATGTCAGGTAAAATTAAATTTTTCAATTTAAATTCTGTTCAAATTCTGCTTTTATTATTTATTCACATTTAAATGGCGCGTTACGTATCTTCTGAAACAACCTGTAATAATAAATGCATATCCAGTAAATGCAGATCACGCAATTGGTCAACTCTTTGGATAAAATATCGCATTATTAAATACAGTGACGAATGTCGATAACATTTCCCTGCATAATAATCTCTCTCAAACGTTCCATAAATTTAATCAGTTAGTATTCTACTGTTTTTACAATTTCAACAAAATAATTATCAACGATTTTTGTCGATTGATATCGTTGCTATAGAAAAAAAGGGGGGGGGGGAGAGGTGTGAATTATTTTTTAGAATTTCACGCAAGTATAGAATAAATAAAATCCAGAATTTTTATCAGTTTGAATGTTTCTTGGGGACGGAATTAGTCGTAAAGTACAAGCGTGTAGATGTTAGAATTTTCGATTGTGATTTTTAATTCGGCTCAATGGTGTAGTGAGATTGTTCCATAAATCATAAAATATAAAAATGAACAAAAATTCATTCATCTATAAAATATTTGTCTAAACTGGATTCTTTTTAAATGGCATAAACAATTTACATTAAGCAAAGAAAATTTTCTTTGCTTATAGATTTGATAAAAAAAATATTTTCTTCTCACGTATTCTGTTAATGACCATGATAAAGAATTTGCCAAAGAATTTTTATTATGATGCAGAAGATGAAATTTGGGAATTTCTGCGACCAGCTACTGAAAAAGGATCCCTATTGGTTCTATTAGTTTCACACTCTGCTTGAGTTACTTGATTTCCAATGATATTCGATTTTTCTTGAATTTTTTCAAATATTAATTAATCAAGCGTTTCTGTTACGATTCCACTTATCAACAATATATTTCTTCACCAGCTAATTTCTTAAATATATTTCTCGATTATCATAACTATTGCACGATATGCAAAGCTTTCTAAAAATATCCATCACGTTAGAAATATTTAACCGAACAGAAATCTCACCAAGACAAAAAAGACAACGAACAATTTAAACACGTTAGTGAAAAATTAGTAAAAAAAAAAAAAAAAAGAACAAGACAATAACAACGATAATGAATGAAAACGACACGTGATATAAATGCATAAATAAATGATTACAATCATCTTCGTAGGGAGAAGACCGATCATAGTTCTCGAATATCATTTTTTTTTCTTTTTTTTTTTTCGTTATGCTTATGCGAACTGTCTACATTAAAAACGATATAAATACCGATCTCCCCGATTTTCGGTGATTTTATCAAACTCAACAAGCGATTAATAGTACTAAGACACGAGTCACACTGAACGAAGAACTTTCTTATTATTAGCGAAATACATATCACGTGACTGGTCACGCATCTGCGTGGCCATCATCTTGGAAATCGAATCGAGCTTCGATATTAAACCCGTGCTCGGGAGGAGAGCCTACCTTTTTCAAATAAATTTCAGTTGTTTATTCATTATACGACGATTGTTTATTCATCGAAAACCAACTATACGCCCCGAATGTTTTAAAATTACCAATTAATTTTGTCCTACCTAGCGGAGCCTTCCTATATAAGAAAAAGAAAAAGAAAAAAAAGAAAAAAGGAACGGTCCAGATCGTGTTGCAGGACCTTTTCTTCTCATAACTGTGGGGCTCCATCTTCTAGAAACCTCCTCCAACAAGCACCAATCTCTTCAACTTCATTCCAACAATCCCTTAACGCGTGTCTCTACATGACAGAACACCGTGTGACATTGTACCTAGTATCTTGGTCCACATTGTTCACGCTGAGTACGCGCAGCAGCCTCTCCGTGTCTTTGCACGCATGTCTACTGGTCTGCTGCTGCTTCATCAGCATCATCGGCGTCTTCTTCTTCGGCCTCTTCTTGGTCTGCGGCAAAGTCAGCTCGAGCATCTGTTCGAGTCTCAGCCGGATAGGCCAGCCGGTCTCCTTGTAGTCGTCCTCTTCGTACGTGGACTCGCTGGCCTTCTGTAAGGTCTGGAAGGCATAGTTCATAGGCAACAGCTTTCTAGGTTGAGCGAAGGAGTCGTGAACTCGAACTGGACGAGCCAGGGAAGATCTCTTCTTGGCTGGGGTCAGAGGCAACGGCTGGGTCTTCGTCGACCTGGCTAAATTGCTGGTTTTGGTGTTCTTGAGAACTCTGGTCTCGTCCAAACGAGCCAATATCTTAGCGTTCTCCTTCAGTGATGAAGAGTTTATGGAATTGGTCACTCGATAGTTGCCCATAGTGCTTTTTGCGACCAGACTGTTGTTCTTCGTGCTTTTCACTAGTTTTAGGTTATTGTTGTTGATCGCAGTGATGCTGGGATTGTTGTTATTGGCAACAGTGGTCACGTGGCGACACTGTTCGGCACACTGTAGGCAATCGTAGTATTTCTCGACCGCGTTACGTCGTGCTGAAGCGGAGAATCGTTCGCGAAGGTTCGCGCGATTCTGGCGCTCGCCTGGTTGGCGAGGCTGTTGTCACACCTCCTGAAGATACTTCAAGGGGCACAGAGTTTCCCTGTACAGCACCTCGCCCTCTTTGCCCGTGTGGTCCGCTGATCTCACGTCCGCGGCGCAACGAACCATCGCTACGCCATCTACCTCCTCGCCAACCTGAATCACGATCTAGGGAAGAGTTCGCATAAATAGATTGCGTTGATGATACAGTATTATGGTGGATTATCAAGTGCATGTATTTAACATATGATACATCATGATAAAGGCAAGATTCCTATCAATTAATGGGCGAATAAAATTGTAGGATTTGACTTGAAAAACATGACGTGTATGTGCATAATAGGAGAAGGACCCTAGACTTTGAAATACCTAGGGCTATCGTAGTACATGTAGTATTGTAGTTGTTAAAAAGGATCTTGGCTCGGATTTGGTTCGTTCTCATTGAAACAAAAGTATACAAAGGATTGACAATAAAATAATAAGGATTACAATAACGTGAAGGTTACTTTGCGCATAATTGTGTGCCTTATAATATATAAAAGGAATACCTGGTCACGTAGTAGGGTAATCTGGTCAGTTAATTGTAAGTTGCGAGTGACCTGAAGCGTCTTCTGCCCAGACTCCACTCGCATAACGTATGCACTGGGGAAGTAACCCACTCGGCCTCCCAAACACTTCCCTTTCCACCAGTCCTTCTCTGATTTATCAATTACTGTCACTTTGTAGCCAGCTCTGCGAAACGATTAGGTTTCAACTATTAGTAGACACGTCAAAGAGGCCTGTTCTTTTCCCAGTTCAATTTGCTATCCTCGCATCTTAAGCAAGAGGCAAACGAATGAAAATAATTCAAAGATTGAAAAGAGTCCCTAAGACGAATAGACAGCAGATTGAACAATCCTAGTTACTTTTCTATGTCCTAACTCAGGTCTCGCCCAAATTATTTTAATTTTTTAAATTCTTATTCTATGTAATTCTTATTTAACTTTTAAACAATCTTCGATTATATAAGGTATACAAAGTATAGTATTCGTGATGATATTTAGTAGGCGAAATTCTCCAGTACATAGAAACGTATAAGTATGAATGATTACTTCAAGTCCAACTCGTCCCGATGTCGCGCCTCGAAGTTGTACAGCACCACATATAAATTATTAGGAGGTAGAACACGTTTTCCAGGTGGATTCACGTGATTCTGATTGTTAGTGTGCGGCGAGGGGCAAGGAGAGGTGCTCGCCGATGAGTACGATTTTTCATTTTCATCTGGCAGCTCCATGCTGGACATCCTGATGGCCCCCCTAATGTGCTTGTGGACGCTGTGGCCCTGGCCTGGACTACATGGCGCTGCAATCGAGTCGTTCAAACCATGAATGATATTTTTAACCTTTTCGAGACTAATTATCTCCAACTCTGCGCTATACTTTCAAGTCTGACTAATTTCATGATCTCGCCATATCTCTTCTATCAAGGAAATCCAGTAATTGATCAATACTCACATAATCTGTTGATGCTTCCACTGTCAGAATGTCTGGGTGGCGTGGACTCTCTTTGGCCGCCGGTATAGTAATCACGTGGACGATGTCGAACGTGAGCGGTGCCCTCCGGAGAATCCAAGCTGAGACTCTTCATCCTTAGGTTCAGTCTCTCGCGTCTACGTTGTGGACTATGCGGCGCTTCATGTTCCATAATGAGCGATCATAGCAAGTTAGCCTTTGAGGTTAGCTCGTAGCTCGACATTGACGCCATTTTACAAAGCAGTGTTATTTTTCCATTCTGTTTCTCGTTTCTTTTTTCTAGTTTATAAGCGGATAGTTAGAATAGAGAGAAGTTAGAGAGAGTTTGCTTGCAGGAAGAAACACGAACATCTTGTCAGCAAGATGTACCTACCTACCCTTCTCGCTTTTTGAGGTTATATCTGTCATCGAAGCTCGCTGTAATGATGTATCGTTACAGCGGAAAGCTCCCGGCTTTTTTTCTTAAATTAAACGGAGTTTAGGTAGAGATAGAGCAAGCTTGACAAGTTTCTACGATTCAGAGACAATCTCTTTTTCTCACGAAAGTGTTAATTTCGGAAAAATAATAAAAGGTAAAGTAAAGTAAACCAAGGTGAAAGAAAATTATATAAAAAAAAAAAAGAAAGAAATTTCAGAATCTCAGATTTTTTAAGGAAATTCAGTTAGCAGTGTAGAACGAAAAAGTGGAGAATACACGATTTTCAACAAAATTCGAATCCACACGTCGATATATGCGTGCAAGAAAATTGCAATATGCACACGTACACATAGATATGCAAGTGGAGGCTCGTAATTTTTAATCAATTCCCAATAGAGACAACAGGTTTCCATACATTTTCATTCTGACAAATGTACTCATTTGGCGTCAACGTCGAGACCGGAAATCAACACATACAACGAGACAGGAACACCATATAGATATACGGTAACATTACGAATGCACACAAAGAAAGTATTTCTCTCACCAGGCGATAAACTTAACTAGTATACGATACTTTTTAACACAGAAAATAATTTTATATAAAAAATAAAACAAAAATGACAAAAAAAGGTAAAAAAGGCAAAAAAAGAAAAAAATGGGACACGACTCGCGCATCAAGAAGTGAAAGCATAGGAAATCGCAGGAGAGAACATTTTTATTTACAATATTTACATGATTTCTCCCTTGTACTAATTTTTCTTCTTTTTCATTGACTTCGAGTTCGTTTTTCGCGCAATATTTCCTACTTCATGTCCGTTCTTCCCCTACTTTTGTGCACATTTTCACCATACTTTCAAGATTCGTACTTTTCGATTTTCTCTCTGAGGAGATAATCTCTTAGAGAAAGAAAGCTGGGAAATTAAAATGCGGAATAATGTTTAATAACTCAGATTCGAATAATTATACATTTTTTTTTTCGTTGTAGTTTTTTTCGAATTTCGTGACAAAACAATCCCAGATTCGACAATCGTGTTAATCATTTTGGTCTTCAAAGGAAACTAGGCTAATTGCGATAATAGTTACTTAAGTGATTGGAAATTGCACTGAAGTAATCTTGTAGTGAGTCCTTACCTTTACGGCGCGGTCTTTTTTGACACAACCTGTACGTAAACGATAAAAATTCTGCGAATAATTGGCGCCAATATAGGGATTTTTCTGCTATTTGGTCATGCTGAATTTAGGAATAAATATCTTACATACTTAAACTGGGCGAAAATAAAAAGTGTTTGTAAGTTTCTATAACGAGAAAATTAAACAATACCATTCAGCAATTCAAAATATTTCTCATTTACAACTACTTTTTCAACGATACTCAAATAAAAAATTGTTCACTATTGAATCGGGGAAATTTGCATTAGCAATTCCACCTTTCCAATCTTGCAATTCTACGGAAAAGAGCAACTGTGGGTGGGTTCGCAGAAATAAATGATCAACTCCTTCGTCAAATGCTGGTTGAATGGATGAACAATAAATTTACAATTTTATACTCTACATATTGTCAATTCCAAGCGTTGTTCCAGTCCTTACACGGAAAAAATTTAGGCGCAAACAAGTTGTATAAGTTAAATGAAGAGAACTTTGTACGCAATTCCAACGTTCGTTCACTTTAGCGCAATTCCAGCAAACTTCTTCGAATCGTGCGTAAACAAAGGTACTCGGAAAAACAGAATTGTATACATAAAAGTCGATCGATATTCGCTTTCCTTGAAACAGGATCGAGCAATTTCACCTTCGATTCCTCGACAATTTCAAACTGCCTCTCTAATTTCACACAAAACTGAAACCAATCGATTTATACTTCGAAGTTGTATATTTCAATGCCGCGCAACTTCAGCAATTCCAGCGAGTAACACGTACACGTATCACGTCACGATATATAAACGAGAACCGCACACATCAATTTCACCCATTGGATTTTCACAATCGCAATTCCATCCCCATACCCTAGCAATTCCACGTTTTCAGCCCGTTCACGAGCGTTTCACCATCTAAAACCTACTCCACAGTCCACAACTAGTAATTATAGATCACGAGTCGCTAGATTTCAGTTCCTAGAAGCTTTAAATCCATTTTTTTCGAAACGCAGATCGCTTAAGCGACGCGCGTCCAGTTCAAAGGTCATCGTTTTTTGTTGGAGCCATGGTAAGAACGTTCGGGTGTCCTTTGCGAAGAGGTCGAAGGTTTCTCTTGGGTCATCAACACCAGTGGCTGCCCGAATGGTCTGGTTCCCGACATCGATCCACCGCTGCCCCGTCCTGGTCAATGGAATTGCAACGATTCCGAGATGATTTCGCCTTGATATGTTTTCTCACGCGCTTTCCACTCCAATTGTAGCTCTTTCTCTCTTAGTACAAGCACTGTTTAATTTAGTCTCACTTTCGAGGCTGGTTTTAGTCGTTAGTAGGTGCAATTCCGTGGGATTTCCCCGTCCAGCGCTAGTGGCGCCGTTATCGGTGCTTTCCCTATCTGTTACCGCGATATTTGAAGATTTCACCTCTTTCTCCCTTAGATGATTTGTTTGTTTCGCCATGGAATCGATTGGAATTGCGCGTTTAGGCTCCATGATGAAATTGGTTAGTTTTTTTTAACATTGACGCTAAAGTCGATTATTACGTTACGTTTGCGATTTCGGAGACTAGGGAATTAGCGATAATGACTGCTGTTCCTTTGGGGACATTTCAAGCGATTTGGGACTTTTGATCGGATTAGTTATTTTTTGTTTTTATTTTTTTAATGGAACTGTCAAAGTTACTCGTTCAAGAATCGAAGATCGTCTGTTTGTGATTTCTTCGTTACTTGAAGTTGGGGGACAGAAAGCGGGCAAACGTTTCTCTCTTCGTCCGTAGGAGGCCTCGTGGTGAAACTAAAACTTCCCGCCTTATCGAGAACTCTTAAAGCGATCCTTCTTTCCCCAATTTTTTTCCAAGATAAACGATCGACGAAAATTCACGTAGGACACATTGCACGATGATAAAATAACAAAAATATTTGCGAAATATTCTTTCACGTTTATAGAAAATGATAAATTTTTAAAAAATATTCACACTGTAATTATCATTGAGGTAACACCAACAACAATTTATCCATTTTAAAAGCTTTCACGATTTTTACAAAATTCCAAAAGTATTTCAGTTAAAAAATCGAGAGATTGAAAAATCCGTAACGCAGAGTCGATGATCTCGGAAAAGTGATGACGATGGGCTAGATCCATCAGTGCATGCGGGGAATCCCGAATAGTACGATAAAAACAGTACAGATGGCGCGCGTGTAACGAGGAAGAATGAAGATGAAGCAGGGGAAGAAGTAGAAAGAGAGACAGAGAAAATACTGGATAGATAAAAAGAAAAAAGAGGCAAAAGTTACGAGTCATGTCCCTAAAGAAGAGTATATTTCTGTTGATTAAAAGAATAAAAAGAGAGAACAGGGTAAAGTGCCACCTTGAAGCAGAGGTTGCTCTAGCAGATGCATAAACTTGATGAAGTCGCTTCAGGATTGCATCTTACTCTTCTTAATCATCTAATGCTTTCATATAAAATATATTTGCTGAACTTTAACTGAAATCAATAACTTCCCTCATGTTCGAAGTACTTTTAATACATTTTTCTCTTGGCACAGGTGCCAAGTTTTACTTCAGATCTTCTCTCAGAGGAAGCAGCATATACTTGACATTTAACGAAGACCTCAAGAAGGAAGAAACCTTTATAAGACCTCTCTTAAGTGAAATGGATTGAAGTTAGCAGAATACTGTACTGAATACTGGAAAGGAATTTGTTTTTTTTTTCTATTTTTAAACATCTTTTCCATTTCAGTTTGTAATAAATTAAACATGATATGAAATAGAATAACTTTAGTCTAACATACAGTGATTTCTCTAATATACTTTATAGCATAAAACTACATCAACTACTCTAACACATACAATAAATGTTCTAAATGGGAGTATTTACTTCTTTCAGCTATCTGACTCATTTCTAACTCCTACGCTCTCACATACCCATAAATTTCCTCTACGTTACCAGAAACTTTCAGAATCTACGATTCACTGGGTCGACCAAGCTTCAACAACTTGAGTAATTTGTCAGCAATTATCTTTGCACAGTAGAATGCACCTGAAGAGCACTCCAGTCACAGATTTCAAGAAACAGAGGAATTATACTTTTCCTATAGGGAGGCTCTGCTTCAAGGTCAAGAGGAATTGGTGCTGTGCCTTACCAGAGGTGGACGAGGAACAAGGGTGGGAGGAAGCCCTCGCTGACGAAGGTGCTGGAGGATGATCTGCTGTGGGAGGCGTAGGTGGTGAGTTTGTCGAGTTTCCACGGATCTCGCCTGCCTGCTTCAGCACCTGGTATATGGCGTCCACGTCTGCTCACACGAGATAGACAGATAGCAATGCAAAAGCAGAGAGACATCACACGAGGTGCTTTCTTTTCAGTATTTTTATTTTTTTTTTTTTTTTTTTTGCTTGGTTCACTTTCCTTTCCTTTGCCCTCAACTTTATGACTCGAAGCAGACGCTCCTTGGGCAACAAGTGTCTTTAGTTGGTCCTTTCTAACTTATTAATTAGTTGTTATTTAATTTATTATATTTATTTACTTGCTGTATGAATAGTTTCGCTTATTAATATATAATGGAGTTTGTTGTATTTGTTTAGATATTTAGTAAAATGGAAATAGTATCTTTTTGTATAGAATTGAGAAGCTGTTAAGAAGAAGGAGCTACAGATAGCAGGAGCGAGTACTTAGAACAGTAAGATTGGTCAATTTTAAAGACACCTGTTCATGGTAGCCATACTTCTCATCAAGAGTTGAACTTTATTATTGTACACTGATAGTGTGTTTTAGTGTCATTTGTTCAGAGCCACCGACCACATTCGTCCAGTTTCATGTACAGAACAATAGAAAGCCCATTATCGAAGAAGAAATTTACACTTAGAAATTGGAAAAGAATTCAGTGGAGATCGTAGGAAATAGGAGATTTAAAGGGCAGCCAGAATCTATCTCCATCAGTGGCATAATTCAGGTTGAAATCATTCAAAGTCAATTTGCAACATTACTGGCTGCACAGCGGATAACAAAATTGGCATCGATCGTTCGGAGGATGGGTTGACAGTGACGTCAATTGAAGTAAATCAGGTTGAAAGGATTAAGAGCACGTAACAAGCGATCGCTTAACAGGAGATTAAGCCAGGCAATCTCCCAATAATTTTTGACACCTTTCAAACAAATCCATCGTTTCAACACTACGCTCAGTGTTCTTCGTATCAAGAATTAAAAAATATGGTTTTTCTTGTATTTATAGGAAGATTCAGTGACTCTGAATATTTGCTAAACAAAACGAGTAATAAATATACATATGATAATAAATAACAAATAATTGAACAGACTAATGTTATGTACACCAACAGTCGACATATATGGCACTAGTGTTGCATCGTCATTTGTCATGTTGTTTAAGATAAAACAACGTAACTAAAGATACGATTCCTATCTAAAATTAGATGCAAGCCCTTCAGAAGCAATTCTTTTCAAATCTAAATAATAAATAACGACTACCTACCTAACTGACTGACTGCATTAACAGATAATTATGTATATCGTGTGTGCTAGTAATTGACACTAACATGGCACTGGTGTCGCCACTCCAGTTGTCACAGTGTTAAGAAGGAAACTAATTTAAACAAATATATCATTTTATCTGAAATCATATGAAAAACCTACCAGAACCTTCCCTAATTCTTTTTTAAGACTACTTCTCTAACCTGAAAGCTTCCATCTTAGCTGGCAGCTAATGGAACTTAAAGAGTCTCCGAGCGATCGACTTTTCAGCTTCAGTGACTCTGAACGACACCGAGTTACACCATAGAGAAAGAGTTTTTCCTTTTTCTTGTAGCCTGTTCAGGCGATCAAGGGACGCGAAGAGGAAGAAAGAAGGTTGAAGGGTGAATGATCCGATTAATTTGTTAATCGCGATGGGCTGTGATGCATACCATGATCTCTGAGCCTTTCCGTGCCTCGCATGTCGATGATTCGCGTTCAGGGAATTCGATCAAGGTGAGAAGATGAGGAGCAGAGCTTGGTGAAAAATTTGATCCTTCGTTTCCTTTCGCATCTTTTTCTTTGTTTCAGTTTATGGATCGATCGATACTCTTATCTAATGAAACTGTCCATGCACAAACTATTCTGACCCTGGTACTTTGGATCCAGCAATTTATTTTACCAATTAGAATCCCAAAGTGAGAAACTAAACTTTCGAACAAGCTGGCATGTCGAACTGCAGCACCGAGATTGATCCAGAATTAAATTCCAGGCCATCAGGCTTAAATTTCAGTATAGTGATTCATCAATTTCACGCAATCTGTTTCATCCGGCTGGCTCCAATCCCGGATCGATCATCTCCCTCATCCCTGCAGTTCAATTTTCTTTCCTCCTGCAAACCTTTCGCCCTAATACAAAGGAATCTGCCTCAAATTTCCAATATGAAAATGACGAACCACAGGGAATAGACTTGGTGTCATAGCGAGATTGTCATCAAATTGGTCGAAGATAAACTTGCTACTTCTGAGGGTGTCAAAGATTCGGTTAAGAATAGATTCGTCTCATTTCTTAGAGCATCGATCATCCGCGACAACGAGAGAGAAAGAAAGAAAGAGAGAGAGAGAGAGAGAGAGTGAGAGAGAGAAAGGGGATAAGAAAATCAATTTTGACACAATCACATTCTCAAACTGGCGAGTACTTACTGTACTCTGCGGCCGCGGTGTCGTCCACTTGAGTCTGAGTCTTCTGTCGACGAAGAAGGGGAATCCCCCCGCTCTTTTTAGGCGCCAGGCTCGGACACATGACGGGCTGCACCAGGTTGATGCAGTCGGTGTGAGCGTTTGCTTTGCAGCCACGACACCTGACACCCTGGCGGCTATGGCCACGTAACACCTGGCCACACGCATCGCAGGGAGTGATTTTTCGATAAGTGTACTCGCGCCAAGAGTGACCTCCCTCGGACTCCAAACTTTTCCTGGAACAAGTTGCACTTTGTAATTGCTTCTTCAACCTTCTTCTTCTGTTTTGTATATTTCATGTGTCATATATTTAATGTAGCGTGTTTATCTTGTTAATGGTATCTTCAAGGAAGATTTGTCAGATGCGTAGAAATATAAGAAGGTTTTAGGAAATTTCTGGAATTTTGTAGAGTACTATGATTTAAAAGAACGGACCAAATGGTGTATTTCATTATCACCAAATAAAGGAATATATCTTCAATACAATTTCTTTGTAAAATTATTAAAAATTGTATTGCTAATATATTATAAGATATATATATGTTAATGAAAGAACAGGAAACAAATTTACCTCGTTGTTGAATTAATCGTTAACCAAGTTGAACGAATATCTAGTGACTTTCTAGTGACAAACTCACCTAGACATGGCGACAACTGTAGAAACAGCATGGTACATCGCCTGTTTCCCTCTGTGTTAGTGAAGCATTGACAAAACAACAATTTTGGTTATTCAAACACAACCAACACACTTTAACAAGACATGTTATCTAAAAAAAAAAAAAAAAGAAAAAAGAAACCAATGAAAACAAAAAATAAAATAGGCGAGAAGGAAGGAGATATTCGAAGCATTCGTCGTTTAAAGTCCATTTTCATCGAATAGTTACTGACTTGTCGGTTGATGGCGGAGTCGTCGGGGAGCTGGTTTTCAAACTCTTGAACGCTTTCAACCATTTGTGCTTGGTACTTCCGGTCGAGCCATTCGACATCTTCCGGCTGCTCACCCCATCCGGTTGGCCGGCTTCTCCAGCCCCGAACAGCTCCTTCTGCAAATTGAAACGAACGTCACATATAATATCTGCTCTGGCAGACTTGGACCATTTTTTAACAGAATCCAATTTTCCCCTAGTACTTGAAAATTCCCTAACGATCTCCCTTTACCTCTTTTGCAATTATATAATATATTATATAATATCTAATATATAATAATATATAATATATAAATTATATAATATCTGCTCTGGCAGACTTGGACTATTTTTTAACAGAATCCAATTTTCCCCTAGCACTTGAAAATTCCCTAACGATCTCCCTTTACCTCTTTTGCAATTATTTTTGAAATGATCACCGACGCCATTATGGAATTAAGTAATTACACTAATTAACTTCCATTAACGAATTAGATACCTTTTTAGAATGGGAAACGATATAATCTAACGAAGAAAGAAAATGGTCACAGTGTTTCTTGGAACTTTGACGCTCTGATGCTTCAGTGGAAAAATTGATTCCTGCGCTTCTAAGTTGTATTTCTTGAGACTTTCTGGTTCCTTTTTAAATTGCAGTAATGAAAAGTAATCAAAATTAAAAATATGCGGACAAAGATCATTTTTGTATCTTGTATACCTTAAGAAATATTTTCTAGAACCTCAAAGTAGACAAATTTTTTTTAAAATTCATCTTTCCAATCTTTCATTTCTAATTAACGAAATAACTAAAAAATTATATTTCTTTAATCTGATTTATGTCTTTTAGAATCATTTTTAGATTCTTGCAATAGCTCGCTACATAACATACAAGTATTTTTCCAATAAATCAAACTAATATTTTCTACATTGTAAATATAATATATTCAGCGAATTTTTTTCTTTAAATTTTTCCCATTAATTCAGTTATTTTCTATCCTAACAAATATAGTAACGAAATAATAGAAAATTGTGTTTCTTTAAAGCAACTCTTTTCAATTTACCTCTACCACTTCGTTTGAAACCTGTGGCAATAATGAAAGATATAAACCGAACGATAGAAGTCTTGTTATTGTGCCATTGAACACAGGGATATCGGAAAACTTTTCAGAAAGTTCTGTTTCCTATGGTATGACAGTGCGATGACAATGGAAATAGTCGAGTTTCTGCACGAGCCGGCAAACAACTCGTGCACGACCGTCTGGTAAATAGATATCCAACGAAAGAGGAAGCCAGAACCGTTTTAATGCAACGGCTCTGCCCGCTATTAATTGGATTCTATCGAGGACACCTGATTATTGCTTATCGTAACACACATGTACCAACTTATTTTCCAATTATTATCACCATTTCGCAAAGCTATTTCAATTGTATCATTCGATTTTAATGTTCCATTATTTTAATAATATTTTATTATTAACTAAATAAATTGCCAATTTTGATGGATTTATGTGAAAATTGAAAGATACAAAAATGCGCAGGATGTATGAATATGGAAAACAACATGCATATTCAGGGTATGTTCATTAATATGCAAAATGTAAAATATCTAAATATTCAGAAATATATAAGAGATCAAAAGCGTGGCAAACTAATGTTTATTCTAGCTGCAGGGTAGCTTTTGCTTCCAATTAGAAATATCGCAATTTTTAATAAACAGTCTCTTAATAAATATAAACAAATATTATTGTTCTTCCATCAATCAATTGTTTAAAAGTGAAATAGCGTTGATTATAATTATTGGACATTTAATTGCCAACAACAGTGTCCAACAGTGGTTAATATTTCATAATTAACAAATTTGCTAATTCGAGGCAAGGTCTGCCGGAAATAATTGTTAATTAAAATTAGGCCATCGATAGTACAATATTACGGCAACCGAGATTCCTATCGATCCCAAACAGACCATTGTACCTATCGCTATATCGTGCACCGAGTATACTGTGGGGGCTTCATTCATAAAGACACTGAAGGAGCATCGACCATCAAGTCAAACTGTACTCTGCATTATTCCGCGATACGTTACTCAATAGTCTGCAATCTACGACTGGACAGCACGAAAATAATACAAAAAGTAAATAACGAAAGAAGCAAAATCAGGGACATTTACAAAAGTCAAGACACTAGGTATTTAACACGTTCGCTGTTAAAAAGTACAGATATTTTTATGTATGGAATTGTAAAATTTGATTTGCAAGATTTGTAAAATGGATTTGCCAGAAACGAAGGCAAGATTGACACAGGAAATATGCAAGTAGCAGAGTCAAATGATATCTCAACGCATTTCCTATAGTCGCCTCTCTTTTCTCCTTCTAAAAATATTTTATTCAAACGTGTACAGATATAGACGCAACAGTTGCGTCTGTGCTACTGTGCATTTATCAGAGAACAAACGTTACGCAACGTCAGCAGCACTACATCTCATCAGGCAATACAATTGCAACGTGCAACGACGACGCACGATTTTTCCAGCAACTTTTTAATACACGCGAAAGTGTTAAATATCGGGGAATCTAGTTTGACAAAACAACGGTAAAAGCTATCGCATAAACAATTCTTCTTAATCAATTGCCGACTACTCTGTACACACTTGCGAATGTCCGCAAAGCCCCCGGTATCGACATCAAAATACGCCACGAAGAGTCCATTCTGTCAAGCAAGGAACGACACTCCCCTAACGAAAATCATTCGACCACGTTTAATCCCAAGCACGTGCGGCAAAAAGTGTCCCCCACGTGTGTGTCCTGATCACGGACACGCGTCTCGACGCCTGCAAATATCGTGTGTCACGTGTCAAAACACCATGCACCAGCTGCTCCTACCAGCAGCTGACCTAACTTTCTCATAGACCTGCGTTTGTCGCTAATTTTCGTAGAACCATCATTCAGGCACACATTCACGTCAAATACCACTAGACACAATGTGTACAGACTTTGTGAGGCAAGAAGAACCGGAAGCGACCGCAGTGGAGCCGCATAGCAACGGATGCGAGTTATCTGGAGTCAGGAACGCGAGGATTCACCAGCGCGAAAGCACACTGCGCCACGAATAATGGCTCGATCACTGTCTGGCTGCACGGATCTGATGTCTGTGACCTGGATTCGCGATAGAAAGCGAAAGGGGCCAGGTGTCTCGTCCAGGTGTTTCAAGGGGGATACTAACGACTTGTGTGCGCAGCGTTGTCCAGCCCATTTTCGCGAGGACTAGTCAGGCTCCTCCTGCCACCCTGACCTAGGAGAGCGAACTCGAGGCCAGGAATGGATTTTCAGACGGCGGCTGTCGGATGGTGACCCAGTTGTGAGGGCGCATGTCGCGCGATTGCGCGCCCCTATTTATCCGGGCGACGCGTTAGGCAACGCAGCGCGTGTCTGTTTACGCGTATCCGGTTTTCGTTCCCTATCTGTCAACTGTTCTTTGGAACCTGTTTCGTCTGCAGCCCATGGCCACGTGTAATTTGCAAGCTGTCTACCTTTGTACCTACATTGTTTTATTTTACGTTTTACTCTACTCAGTTTATTGTATTCAGTTGTCGGTCTTTTGCATCGGTTTATAGGCAATTTGGAGCCCGTCAGTTTACGCGTAACCGATTTTTATCTCGCATTTGGGAATTGTTCTTTGCTATCTGTTATCAGTTTCTCTTTATGCCGGTTTATTACAGTTTGACATGCATTTGTTTACGCATGTCCCGTTTTCCTATCTGATAATTGTTCTTTTTAGTTTGCTTGGTTTTCCATTACGAGTTGTACGTCGAGTGTATGATTGTATGCCAGTTGCAAGTTATCTACCTTTTATATCTGTATGCTTCTATCGATAGCCTCTCTTTCTATGATTTATATTTTTCGGATTTTATTTCATTTAGTCATCAGCGTTTTGCCATGGTTTATTGCAGTTTGACATGCGTCTGTATTCGATTTTTATTTTCTAGACGTGAACTGTTCTATGAAATTTGCTTTTCAGCTGTATCTTTTACATTTTGTTTTATTTAGCCGCTGATAGACTGCGCACGTTCGTGCAAATTCGTACTTTTGCGAAGGTAATTTAAGAAACGAAATCTCAGCACAATTGATTTATCCAATAAACGTTACAACAAGCATTTTGCTTTCGATATTTCGTATGTTCCATCTACAGAGGATTCGTCGGTTTGTGGGAAGCGTTTCAGACGAATTGGATAAATTTTGATAATCAGACAGATCAACTTCGATTCCTTCTAACTTCTCGAATACTTTGGACTTCTCGTTAAAACAGTTCTTAAAAATTCCGTACAAGTGCCCAAGTTGTTATGGTTCTTAATTACTCAGGTAAAATTTTTAGTTGAAGTGTTTGGAAGGACTTCGCTTGACTCCATTAACTCAGGTGCCACTTTCTCATCTTTCACACAACTTTTTGATTTTTTAATTGAGACAATTTCTCAATATTGCAGGGGAATGTTGATAATTATACAAGTTTGAATAAGTCGATGGAATTGAATGGAATAGGATTTTTCAATATCTGCAAGCACTCGCAGTAATTCTCTTAATTGTAAAATATCATTAAATTAATCTAAAAAGAAAATAAATAAATTCATCAATCTGTTAAATTAATCTAAAAATTCGTTCTCTTAAAATATTATCATTTTGATTCTTTCATTGATAGCAATTTTGGACAAGATAGGAAAGCCACTTGAAACGATGTTGCCAGTTGAAGAAACATTTTTTGATCTCATCGTTGACAGAGGTTTCTCAACTTTGGGTCAGCACAATTTCTCAATTTCTAGAAGAATTTTGAGTGCTCGAGAGTTAGAGAAACAATTCTAATGATTTGCCCTTCCAGATAAAAAATATTTGAAAAATATTTTAGCCTCCACTTTGATTAATCAAGATAATCGACAGATCTTTGTTTGGTTGCTACGATTGGAGCGATATTCTTTGATTTCTGAAGATACACCAAGTAATTTTATCACTCCAATGAGATTTCTATTTAACTACTGGTTACATATTTGAGAAATTGCTAGGAATCGAAATAGCCTTGAATATTTTAACCTGCAGAAGTGCAGGCTAAATTGAATCGTTTTCAAAGGACTGCAGCAACTTTTATCGTTTAATCGCAGCTCCATATCAATCGGGCATACTTTTTGAATATTTGAAGGACCATTTCCGATTCAACGTTCCGCTAGAAAACAAAGAAAAGAGAAACACGAAGAAGAAAATGAAAAAGGAAGATATACCATCCCGCTGGATGTATTAATCTAAAAATTCGCCTCAAAATCATTTTGTACAGAGCACAATTGCATGTAAAATTCTGTCTACGTGGTTAATAAAGTTGAAATCCTGTCGCTCAGATAAGAAATCTAAATTTAAGTACCTTCTCCTCTTCTTTATCGCTCTCTTTCATGCAACATCTTCTTTAAATTAGCCTCTAAATCTCTGATAGATAAAAAAACACAAGCTTCCTTCATCGTCTTGACAAATTGATCGAGGCTAGGGTAGAAGCCTAATGCAAAGGAAATTGCTAGGATGGATCGAAGCGGGCAATTATCGATATCTAGCCTGTTCCATAGACACTGGTATCTGGTGGCCGCTGACAGGTCCATTAGGACGTGTCTTGCTGAAAATTTCAGCAAGACTCGGCCACGATATCGATCCCCTGGTGGTGAAAGCACCGGTTAAACGACCTTCCCTCAATCTATAATCTTCCTGACTACGTGGCCAATTCTCGTGTTCTACGAGCATGACTATAGCACCATCTTTGTTACCGAAGACGTTTACCAGCAGCTCTCATCAGCTAACAGATCGGTAGCCTAAGTTTTACAAATTGTCTGGAATATTTTTACAAAGAATATTAATACTAGGCTATTAGCAAGGATCAACTACTATATCATTGATCGCCCTTTGCTATCGATATTCAGGTTGGCAGACAATTATTCAGATTCACGTGAAGCCTAAATGCTCATTGCGGCAAAAAGTTGGCAACGTCACAGAGGCTGCTATTTTAGGAGGTAATGGAGTGCGGATCAGCCTACATTTAGGTATTCAGTCATCCTTGGCGTGCCAGTCGAAGGATCAGGACACGTCGTATTGTGGAATTTAGCGAATGCTCGTGTGGAACGCTTGAATCAGGCCAATCTTCTCGCCGAGGAAGACGAATTCGATGGAAAGGTAGATGCAAAAAAGGGTTTCAAAGGCGTATGCAAACCAATGTCATTGAATGGGGCCGTATACTTCACGCCTCTGCCTTCCACTTATCAAGAGAAAAAAGAAGAACAGATTTCCTCCTCCATTGTGTTTCCTCTGTCTCTGTTTTCCCATTCACAAATCCTGTTTACTGTCGAGCTTGAAGTTTCATAGGGACATTTAGTTGGGTCTAAAATTAGATCAAGGATTAGATACAAATACGTAAATGTAGATTATGTAGATTAATACGAGCTGGAATTTTACTTGGATTTTTATTAGTCACGTTAGACGTAGGATGACTGTGACTTAGAGTTTAATCTGAGTTAAGACCATACCGGACAAATTTGCATCTCGCGCCATAACTTCCGCCATGTTTCCACGTCTGAAATAAATTTCCTCATAATTTCGTATATGGAGTGTCTCCTATGGACAATCAAATACAGAGATACGAAGAGAAAATAAAGGAAAGCTTCAAGTTTTTGAAACACCTAGATTTATAGGTTAGAATTTCTTCTTCTGGCTGTTACTGTGTTAAGTAGTTATTGTATTCTAAAAGCTACTGTCTCAGTTACGCGAGATAACCCGTACGATTTCTATTACCTTTTATAGTAAATTTGTTTCCCTCCACCATTCTTATCTTCCATATCGTTCTCGTAGCTTTTGTCATTCTTTAGCATTTTCATCAATTTTTTGTCAATTTATCATTCGCCTTATTTTTCTCGATTTTGACTACTCCTCGTCCTTATCGTTCCTCCACTTCACAGTCGTATTTGTCATCGTTTGCCATACAGACGTACGTTAGAAGAGTAATCTGATCGCAGCTCAAATATCGACAGATAGCTACACGTGTCAAAGACACCCTATATAATTTCTACTATTCACCGAGGAAAATTTGTCCTTTTAAATCTGCCCCATTTTCCCCATATTTCTCATCATTTCTGACGTATCTACGTTTGAAAAGTTGCGATCGTACTTCCTCGCCAATTCGAGTATCGACAGATGCGCGTCGAGGCATTCGAACTCGCTGAAGCGAGCGTTTCTCTAGAAGCGCGCGTTTGTCGAAGTTATTTTCACGAGAGAAGGCGATCGCAAATTTACGTGTCTTTGACTACCTCGCTCGTTTCACGACCGTTCGCCGCCTATCCCTCCATAATTCATCCCTTTTCCGGGAAATGAGTGACCGGAGAAAAGCTCGGCTCTTATGTGTAGCTACCTTCAGGATACGAGTCAGAGCGAAAGTCTGTCTCGCGTGTCTTCCGAGTCTCGCTCGACGACAAAGGATTCTGTGTCCCTTATCTTCTGCCACGGCTGATTTCAACAATTTTTCTCTCGCTTCTTTTACCCTCGTATAACCTCGTTGCTATCTTCTAATTCAAACTTTGAGTCGAATGTTAGTGTTTGACGACGATGACGATGGTTCAGTTGATTTTGGTTAGGTTACCTAGGATAGGTTACTTTCTGTAAAAATGTGGAAACAGTCGTGCTAGTTTTCTAATGGAATTATCATAAAGTTATGATGCTTTATGAGAGAGTATTACTAGAAGAGCAATTGGCTTGATAAGTTGACACCATCGTTAATTTAAATTTTGCAAAATGCCACAACAATATACAAATCTCCCATCTAATATCCTCTGCTTGAATATTTTAACCTCAAAATGCCCGTTTAATAGCCATCAATAGCCAATGATATTGGCATCGACCAATATTCGTTTCATCGCAATACACTTGTAATTCCGACCACCAAATTAAGAGATCGATATGCATTAACTGCTGAGAACAACACTTTTTCCTTTTGTCTACTCACATCGAAGGACCAATTACCAGTTTCCAATATGGCGTCTTATTAACGGCAGCCGATCTGGCGCGGATCGTACGAGAGGAGGTACGGAACTGCGGGACAGCACGTGCAGGTGAACAAACAGGGTGCATTGTACTTATTCGAGGCCCGTGGAAGGGAACAATGGGAGGCTCGTGCTAATTTTAATCGGCTCAGCCACTCGACTCGAGAACCACGAATGCTCCGCGAGACCAGTTCTTTTTCTCGCGGCCGAGATCGACACGTTCCTTTGTCCCGGTAAGATTTCTCCGACCGACTGTGTCTGAAGACCCACTGAACAAAGTGTCACGGATTGCTCTTCTTTGTCGTTCTCGTCCACTCGACCGGCTGTTTAGGTGGTTGGATTGCCGATGAGGATAATGCTTTTGCTGACAGCTGATCTGTGATACCGTGGTGCTCGCGCTCTTTCGCTGGCCGATGACAAATTGGTTCAGGTTAGGAATTCACGCCAGATGACTCTGCGTAGAATCTTCTTTGAATCACTCGAAGAATTTCCTCGGTATTTGGTTCGTTGATACGTGGTTCGATCAGTTGAGATTAGGTTCAGACAAAATTTCGTTCGAATAATAATATCAAACTTGATTTTTCTTGATAAGTAATTATTCTAGAATTTAAAGATGTTTAAATTTAAAAATGAAGAAATTTATTGGAGGTTATGTTGTTATATATCACATGGGAATAATTGAAGGATTAAATTCGTACGTTTTTGGGATTTAAAGATGTTGAATAATAGAATTTGTAATTAGCGGAATTAGGAAGCTTATTAAAAATATGATCTGACAATATCGAATTACTTTGAATTTTCAATCATGGAAGGTAACCACATTTTGTGATTGAAAAATTTCTTATGCTAATGTATGTATAACTGTAGGTAGGAGCATCAGAGGATTTCACGGCCTGAATGGAATCACCAACAAAGAAACTGCCGGATCTAAAGAAACCTCCGGTGTAAGGGAACAGTAGCGTGAAATCGGTGATTTTTCTTTTCTACGATGGATGTTTCCTCGGGGATCCATCGCAAATCCAATTTCTAGGTCGTCAAACGATTCCTGTACGCTCGAACACGCACACATACAGGATACACATATCTGATTCCTGTCATAGCAGGAACACAGAAACTTTTCTGTCACGAATGAAAAAACTTTCCGCGACCCCTGCCGCGGTTTTCTAAACAAGAAAACGACACTGGTTCGCTATGGAAGTAGCAAGTTTTTAATCCGAGTGCACGGAACTTCTGATACGGTTTCTCCCGATAGGAACTTTATGTTGGCAGCACTGAAGTGCAGCAATTTGCGAGCAAACTTTCGATAGTCACTAATAGGTCTCCGTTTTTTCTGCTATCGATCTTGTGACGGTTCATTTAAATAGTTTAGAAAAAAAAAAAAAAAAACGGGGAAAAGGTTACTGAAAGTTAAAATTGCCGAGCAAATGAGAAACGCGATAGGTTGAGATTCTTAAGGGAAAGTGATATAAATGTAAGGAACATTTTCACAAATTTTCAAGCATCTTACATATTGCATCACTCGTCCATCGAAAATATTACATTTCAAGAATATTTTTCTGATTTCTACTTTCTAACGAGTAATTTTTTTTCGTAAACGGAAGAATTAATAAATTATCGTGATAAAGTAAAGCTGAGTATCTAAATTTTGGTTTTTATATTGTCCTGAAACAGCACTGCTAGAAAAGTTACCTTACAAATGTTTGTATCTTCACTAACCTTTTTCAAACAGAGAGAACCATCGAACATAGGTTTGAAGATAATTATCAGGTTTACCAGAATGTTTGCTACAAAATAATATCAATTGAAATACCTGTGCTTGCACGGCTGCGAGGTATAGTTGTGCCTCCCCTAGCTCGAAACGCTTCATAGAGATGTCTTCCTGGAGCTCGGCTACTTTTGTGTAAAGATTGCTTTCAGCGCTCCTGCAATTAAAGAAAGGAAACCGTTTAGCGATTCTCGGGCTTCGTGGAATTAAACCCGCGAACGTGTCGAGTGTTGTAAGCTGGAAATACCAGCACTCGAGAACCGTGGCCCTTTGTAACGTGTTTACCTTTAATAAATTGAACCAGCCACCGAAAAGCGGAACGAGAGGTAATTAGACCGAATTCTTTTGTCAGACATTAATCATTTCTATTCGCGGTTCTATATTTCGCTGGAGCTCCACGTTATCGATCGTACCTTCTTCTCAATGCCAGCACTGGCAATATTGTGAAATTACTTTTCCTCAAATCCTAAATGCTAGACTGCTACAAGACCCTATATTTAACGTTTGATTGCTAAGATTTGGGGCTGCCCATTTTGCCACTCTGTCCCTTGTAATCTTATCTATTCGTGTCATCAGGTTCACACGATTGTGATATGGTCTATTGAATTATAAATCTCCTATTTGAATCGATAGGTTAACGTATCTACGTTGCATCTGGGAAGACCCAACGTTGAACGTCTAACCGACCAAGATTGGATCACCTACTTTGGCTCTCTACCTCTTCTAACTCATTGAAAATCGTATCCACTTAAGCCAGGAGATTCGCACATTCGCAGAGTAGTTTATTAACTTTTAAATATTTGTTCTGGGTGGATAAGTTAACGCACTTTCGTTGCATGCGGATCAACGTATCCAAGGCGTCCTGGAGTCGCGTGATCTCTTGAGCTAGGCTATCGTGCTCTCGTCGTAAATCCTCCATCAGGGGCAGAGTACTGGTTCCTGTCGGTGCTAGTTCGTCCCTCAGCGACGGTATTTGACTGATTCTCTCCATGGGTATTTGTTCTGGCGGACCTGGCGCCACGAACAGACGCCTGGAGGGCTTCTTCGATGGGGTCGCGGTGGCTGATAGGCTCCGTGCCAGAATCTAGACACAAAATTCTGGTCTTAATAGGTGGAATAACGGTTCGAGGTTATATCTGTAATAGGGTGATCATTAATTCTTGACACCTGAATCTTTTCTCTATTTCTGTGGGATAGGATGATCATAGAATAATCTACTGCAAGCTCTGCTGATAAATGATAATTATGAATCCCATCGTTGCATGCTTTGTCAAATATAGACACGATCTATGTGCTCTAAATATAGATCCGATTTCTGTCTCTGGCCATCGCCTTTTGCTTTCTTTTTCCCTTCTCGTGTATTTGTAAAAGCAACAAACCCATTCCCTGTATTTCTAAAAATCGCAAGCCTTGGTTTCCCAAAACTATTCCTCTTAAGAAGCAACACCAGAAACGGAATAATATCCCTACAGTTCCCTGTCGTCTGAAGCTAAGAATCCTAATCTCAACCGAGCATGTAGGACTCTCACAAATAGGAGGATTTAACAGCTTTACGCCTGGCTGACTGGCAAGCTCATCACAACCCTAATTCGGTTCTGCCGACTGATAGGATTCCCTCCCTTGCCCTCTTCATTCCGCCACTCACAGTACGCAAACAATTGAGTCAAGGCTCATAAACGAGGATAGATAAAGGAAGACTTGGGAAATATAGCCAATCCGACGTACTTGCAAATCATTTAGCGGTGTTATGACTTGAGCCTCTTTCGCTACCGCTTGATAACGTTTCGCCTGATCCCCAGCCCTCTCTGCGGCTGCCTCCGATATTCCAGCCACGCATTTGCAAGCCAATCCACATAACTCCTCATATACTTCCGCTATTTCACCGAGCAGACTAGGCAAGCACTGTGACTGGTACCGTTCCGTGATGGCATTCGTGGCTTTCAATTGAAGAACGTACGCATTGTGCGCCTCGTAGTAGGCGCGTTTCAGTTCCTGCTCACTCCCGCCATCTATCATTAAGAGAGAGGCGTAGGCGCGTTTGTAATCCGCGCGGGCACGCTGCAGCTTCTCCTCGGTCTTCGCCACCACCTGCTCGTAGGCCTCGCGATGAGCAAACACCTGCAATATGGAATTTCCTTGGTTTTATCATCCTCTTTCTCTTTTATGCTACCAGGCTTCTCCTGTAATTATGGTTTTAGGACTAGGGCTAAATCTCGGTTCAGGTGGAATAGTTTTCAGTTGGGATTTTGTCAAGCCGCAGTGGATTTTCGATCGTAACGGGTCTCTGAAAATCGATACTGGTTACCCAATTGCTTACTCGAGATTAATAGATTTGTTAAGAATGAAAAATTCGAATCAAGTTTCGGTCAGGTTGGGGTAAGATGTAGGTTTGGTGGCATCATCCTAAAGCTTCAAATCTGCATTGCGCTCAGCTCTGGATCGATCGTAAATCTCAATTTTCAGATACACCGAGGTCCGTTAAGGAAATGCTCAAAGCAGTTGTATTGGCAACTTTTATCTGCTTTCGGAGGAAGCCCTTGATACCGCACGCGATACGACGATCACATTGAGCTGGAAGCAATCTCGAAGCAGGCAAACGACGCCCACGTGCAATTTCTTTGGAAGATTCTCACGTTATAGACGTCGTCAAAGACATTCAGGCGCCTTATCTTATTTTGACTATATCGCACGACAATTTCTCCCTTCAAACTTAAACCACTTTTCGCCACATTTGTAGCACATGCCATGGATTTTGAACAAAGTTTCGCTATCAAGGGCTCGTTCGATTTTCGTAGATGCAGAAATCTGAAGCGAATTACCTTTCTGGACTGGAGTTTTCGGTGGAAGCTGGCCTCCAAGGTGGGCCTAGACAGCTGCTGTTGGAGAACCGCGGCCAGATCCAAGTGAGCTTCTGCATCTGATTGCACCTGGCGCAGTAAACTTTCCCAAACTCGACGCATTCCGCCGGAATCAACTCTGGTGTCTCCGGATCGGCTGCGAAACTCGTCGACAAGACGTCGTACGGTTGCCGAGTGGCTTTCCATTGCCGCGCCCAGCTCCTGCGCGAACTCTGACACTGTGGAACATAAGTTAGGTTAGGAACATACTTAACTACAGGCTTCGATTTGGTAACAGTTGTAAGATCTCTAATGACCTTCAGTTTCTAGGATCATTTAGAACTAACGTCGAGTCTGTAGAATCGCGCGTGGACCAAATGCCGAGTTTCTAGAATTGCACCCAGTTTTGAAGATGTAAAATCACCTAACCTAATATCGAAGTCCTCGAGTTACTCAATACCATTATGGTTACACATAGAGTGGCTAGATCTTTGAACGAGACTACAGAGTTATCTATAACGCTTGGAACAAAATGGGAAAACTGAATAGTAAATTGATCGATAGCCTGTCTCTATATCTTCCACAGACAAATCTGTTTCGGCCAGCGACGTTTCAATCTGTACGAAGCTACCGTTCGATTAATTAAATGGGACGTTTGTTTAAAACGTTTGGACGAGTGTGTCGAAGGCCCTGGTTGTTCGATGGTGGTTGCATGAAAGCGTAGACAGACGAGAGGGTGCGTAATGTCAGACACAGATCGGGTTCCGCGGTACAGGATACACGAGGCGTCGAGTTCTCTTCAAATATTTCAACAAGAACTGGCCGGCCGCTCTTGTATCAATAAACAATTACCAGCAGCGAGTAAATGTGGCACAAAGGACGCATTGTGCGCCAAAGATATAGTTGGGTAGAATTATTTCTTTCAACATCTTAAGCTTCAGCATCTTGACATTCGATTTTGAACTTCTTACAGAATTAAGCTGTTCATAGACCAAAGGGATTGGGTCGGTTTTTCGATATCGTTGAAATTTTGGTGCCAAGGCATTTCATCGATACTCGCACATTTGTATCAATTCGTCTTAGCTCTTGTTCCTCGCAGTTGTCAAATTTGCTATGTAAGAAGCTGAAATATGTTTCCGAGTGAAATAATCCTCCCTCGTGCCAACCGTGGTAGAGTTGTTCAAAAATAGTAGACCACGAAGAACAATTAGAGAATCGTGGGATAAATCGATCAGCTCGTTAATTATAACGATAATGGCCAGTGTGTTGATCGTACGTTAACGCGAGGCTGCTTCATTAAAAATTAACGAGATCCATCAACCGGTACGTTATCGCCTATAATGGCACTAAGCGTCAATTAGACTAATGGGCTACGTGAGTTTAGGGGATTTAGAGTAGGGTTCGGTGAATTTTCGGGATCATCAGCAGGCCTAGTTGGATCTACAGCGAATATTAGGTGAATAACAAAGCTACGCGATTTCAAGGTTTCAGTGCTAATAGTACAGAAGGTACTGTCTAATTCGACCAGAAATTTGGAGGTTAGTAGCAGGTTAGTATTAGGGTTCAATGTTTTTAGCTCGTTAGAGATAAGCGTATTTGCGGTGAATATCACATGAATACCAATTCTAGGTAATTTCTAAGGATTAAGATTAATGGTAGCCAAATTTGATGACTGATAGATAAGATGGATCTGGTATTGGAGTTAGCTAAGCTTAGAGGCACATTAGGAGAATTTGCTATTACATGATATTAGTGGATGATATTCGAAGAATTCCAGAAACGACGATTTTCAGGAATCCGTGATAATAAAAAAGGCATTTCGCGTGCATCGACTAAATATTTACGCGTGCAACGATCGCGTGGCTCGTTGACGTATGACGGCCACTTTTAGCCGGATATACAGGCTGTTTCATGATGCACGAAATCCGAAAATAAATACGCATTTCGCGTGGTCAAATCCTCGACGTAACATAGACGCAACTTGGCCAAGGGAATTGGCAGAGTTTCCTGTCTCTGACGTAAAATCGATCGAAATTTTTATCTTTCTGACAGAGTTGACGGAACACCGGATATCGTGGTACTTTTACACCAGCAGACATTTATAAACGAATTACCAAATTAGAATTTTTTACATATCAGCCAATTTAGGAAACAAAGCAACTATAGTACTCTATCGTCAAATGGCTGAAAATTAGTCATATCTTGTACTTTATGTAGGGAATAGAATCATAGATGGCGATTTTTAGGTTATGTCAGATTGTACAATTGCGTAATTGAAACATCCGATCGTAAAACCGTTCAGTTACCACGGTTACATGTTACGTAGCTAACGATTAGATTCGACACAAGTGGTATACGTTCAGTTTCCCTAAAAATCTATTTTAACATTTCACCGACTTGCGATCGTGGCAGATGTCAATCGAATTTCGATACTTTAATATCGAAATCTTCGATATCATTGCTGACATTACGTTTGTTTCAACTGCACCTGCGAAATATTTCGACAATAATACCTCGTTCTGACGTGTCTCATGTTATCTCATATATCACATACTGCATGATGTATTCTCGCTGTTTTTTTTTTTTTTTTTTTTATCAATGCTCCCCCTTTTATGTCCCACCCAACGACTATGTTGCAAATCGGCTCTCATTGATCCTCTTAAGTTTTTCCATTGTGCTCGATTCGATATCAATTTTATCCGTCTGTGTTTCATTGTGTAACAAGCAATTCATCCGTTTTAATTTCATAGAAATCGAGCTTCACGCTGGAGAAACGGAGGCGTTCAAAGAAGATCGTAAGATAATTCACAAAGGGAGAAATTATGACAAGTGGGGCGGAATTTCATTAGTGAAAAAGGGAGCAAATATCTTTGATTCTTTGCGCTATGAACCAATTCGTGCATTCTGCTTGACACGTGTCTCCCCTTCAATATTCGATTATCGGTTGTAACGGTAAAATAATTTTTTATAGGAATGAAATAGGATTCTCGAAATGGAACAGAGTAATTTATTTTCGCGTATGTTCGTCATAGCGAGACGCGTGTCTGGTTTTTCAGCGGATCTGTAATTACTTTATTATTTGAGTTTGCAAGGTTGCAGGAGTTTTAAATTACGATCACATGGGAAAGAAAGTCCCTAGAGAAAAACTCAATTATTACCACAGTGTTGCCAACAACGCGGCTGGTCAACGAGCACGGAATTGACATTCAATTACGCGGACGTGTTCTAAAAATAAGGGCTCGATTAATTCCGTGACACGGTAAACTTCACACAGGTCTAACGAAATAAGCCAGCTTGAAATCACGCCATCAGGTATTAATATTTTTCTTGCCGCGGACGAAGTTGCGACTTTTCCTGATTAACTCGCGACAGCTACCGTTGGTCCTCAATTTCGTCGGCTGAAGCAGACGAGGTTAGAAACTAAAAAAAGAAAATGTTACTATAAATAAAGTAAAAGTTACTATAGATGAGTCATACACACGTCTACGTAAATGAGCAGAGAAGTTTGGATTAGGTTACTACATTTTTATATTTTGAATTTTGTATTACGTACAACGAAGAACCATTGATAGAGCCAATAATGGATTTCATCGTGTGGAACACGCGTAGGATGGGAATTAGAACGGAGAGTTTCGAATCTAAGTAATTTAATCGAAACTTGAGACGAATCTAACGAAATATATATTTAACACGAAGTAAAAATTTCAGTAATTTAATTCTAAGACGAATCTAAGACGAATCTAATCGTACGTGTACATACAATTATCATATATGTATGTAGAAATACATAACCTAATTCAAACCTATGACAAAGCTAATCGTACATATATTTGTATGCATTTGTGTTTGTCGTTTTAGGTTTGAATTAGGTTATGTGCTTTTATGTGCATTCGTCTCAGCTTTGGATCAGGCTACTTAAATTTTTAATTCACGTTAAACGCGCATTTGAAATCCGAATTTCAATGAAAAACAAGTGACAAACGAGCGTATTCACATTCGGATCACCGCGTTCAACTGATTTAGAGATGATACCACTTTGTAGCGGCAATGCCAGGACGATCAGGTTGCAAAACGAATGAAGTCATTCTCCTACAATTTCATGGATTCGGTTCAACTTCAACCTCGAGTAAGATTAAAATTAAAGTGCCCTAACCTCGGCGACAATATTCGAGAAATTAATACGTCGTATGCTGTGACGATTAATAAACGGTCCAGTAATACCAACGTAAGAGAGAACCAAATTGTTCCTAGCAGCAATTTTTCAAAATGCTTAGATACATTTGATTCGTATTGCGTCATGCTTTGCAGAGAATACGAGACGCCGGCTATGTGGATCGTATCTGGAAACGAAAAGAACTTAGCGAACCCTCGACTCATCCCGGAGGCGATTTGTCCCAGAAAACTTCCGACGCGTTAAAGACCCCCTGAACACGGCAACCACCCATCTTCCTTGAATCCGTGTTGAAAAACGTTTCCTTCGATTTTCGCTTCTTATTTTCGTCGCAAGTTTCGAACGACAAATACCATTTTTAAGCGTCCTTCTCTTTCTTCCACGAGATTTCTTGTGTATCTGACATTTCGTGTACGAAAGAATACATCGCTTTAATCCTCAATTTTCAATTCTTCGGTATTAACAGATATCAACAATTGTGTCACACGCATCATCGTTGTGCACGTATAGATCATTTTTCATAATTTCAGGATGGTTAGGATGGTTTCTTTATTGTTTATTCCTGATATATATCAAACGATGGTTAATATTTATTTATACAAGTATACAGATTTTTGTAGGAGCAACTGTGTTCCTTGTACCTGGCACAAAAATTATATCTCGGACCTAAACTAACAGTTGATCTGTTAACACCTTAAATTTCAATTTGCATAATAATCCTGATCGCCAGGAGGATTCCCAGAAGGTATTCAGCAGCGACTCGCCGAAATAATCTGCTTTCTGGTTGCGTTGAATATTGCAGGAAGTCATTGCAGGAAAAGAAAAGGAGAGATTAAGATTGGTTTGCCTAATGAATAATCATAACTCGTGTTTCCCAGACACCATTCCGCTGTAATTTTCAATTTTTTTCATATCGCTTCCTTTTATCATAAAGAAACGCACGGAAGAAATTATTCAAATTTTCTCTTCTGTTTCTTCCGAATACTGTGTTATAAAAAATGGAGGAGAACTTCTGTTCTGTGTCAGAGACTCGTCTCAGTCAGTGTTTCTACGCAGTTTCATAAATATTTTTTGCTTAACACGAGAGCGCAAAGAAATTTCTCAAATTTCTTTTACCACAGATTTCTTCTCTTTCATTTCCATTCTGCTTAAATATTGCAAGAAATTGTTACACGCGATGGGAGAGAGACAGACACATCAGAATTTCTCTTGGGCAATTCCTACGGTCACATTTGGCCTGACAAAAAAAAAAAAAAAAAAATGATTGCAACGTTATAATCTCCCTGAAGCTTTTTTCTATTTTCAGAAAAAGCGTAACCAGTTTCATCCTGAAGGAGGAAGCCAAAATTAACGAACATCTACTTCTATAGATAATCACAACAAATTGATAAAAACCTAACCTCTACAAAAGTCAGTTGCTAAGGTTATGCTTATTGCAATAATGTTACAAGTCGCTAAATTTTCATTCTATTGTACCTTCGTCAGAAATAAAAAGAATTTCGCCCACAGAAGCTTGTCAGAATGAAAACATTTCTTTTTTTAACCCTAAAATATCATAAGCCAATATTTCACAAATACTCCTCCTAACCTACAAAACAACGCTAAAGAAGAAAATTTCATTTACTAGAAATCCCTTCGAAAAATCACATTTCTTTCCCTCGTCCGCTTAAACGTTGCAAGAAATCGATAAAAAAAAAAAAGAAAAAAAAAGAAGGACGAGAGAAATGGCAGAAGCTCTCCTGATCCAGTTGCCAGGGTTACCTGCCGGTAACCTGAGCCGGTTTCGTGAAGACTTCTCGTTTAGGCGAGTGCTTTCATTAAGGTCGTTGTTTGAATACGTCTGTCTCTGCGATCGATGTACACGCGGCACCGTGTGCACGCGTCCGTGTCACCGGGTTCCTCCAGATAACGGGAATCGATTACACGGGCGAAGCGGCGTAAATAGGCTCGTTCTCCGTTGCTTGTTTTACCAATGCAAATCCTCCTGTTCCTCTGCCGATCGATTTTTAGGCGTTCGTAGAAAAATGTGTCAACCTGACACGCTTTTCCCTCTAAAACGTTAAATTACTCCACCATTTGTAGAACCATTCTCCTGAAACTTGTTGACTGTGACGGCCGAACGAATTAGTATAATTAGAGAAAAATTGGTGAGAATGCGCCCGAAAGACAAAGAGGGGAATTCATTATTTGTCTGCTCGTCTCATCGACGTTCTACCGTTTCGTACAGAGAATTCATAAAATTGTTATAAATCTGGTGCATACGTTACCGCTGTATAAAAAATCGCAGGGAGAAAACCATACAATGGAACTATCAACAAGTTCAGATTCATTGCTGCAACAAAATTGTCAAGTGGAATATTGTACAGGTTACAAAATTTGATTGCAAGATAATTTGTAAAAAGTGCAGCGAGGATGAATGAGATATAACTCTATATAAATAAAAGTGTATTTTTATTTAGGTTTATAGTTGAAATTAAGCAAAAGCAAATTTGCACGAGATCTTCTCAAAGTTCATCATTTTATATACGTTCAGTTATAAATTAACCATTATCTAAGTTAATACAAAAAACTATTTAAAATTTAAATACAAAAAACTTTTGAATTATCGGTCATTTTGATCGCACACGGTAGGAAAATACAGGAAGTGTCGATAGGTTTAGTGTTAAATCGCTGGAAACGAGGCACGAGCGAGGATGCGGAAGAATGTCTAGTATTTTTTAGTTCTATGTAGTTCTATCTAGTTCCATCTAGTTCTTTTTTTTCTTTCTTTTTCTCAGAGATGAGAATATTTCTCTATTTTAGGAAATGTCATCCTCGTGATATCTTTTAAAAAAATCTAAAAAAAAAAAAAAATGGGTTTTTTGAAAAACATGATGTTTTTCTATAAAGACTACGATTTTAGGCTGATCTTATCTCGCGTTATTGTCCATCTCACTTTCTCCTTTTCCGATTACGGTGATCACAATACGCGTATGGTGATTAATTGTATTAAAAATTACAATTAAATCAGATTTAATACGAGGGGGGAAATCTTTGCATTCGATATTTCCTCGTTTTGTTCGAACGAATCTGATGAACTTTGATGCCGGAATTTCGAATAATCGATTAGGTATAACAGGTTTCTAATTACGAATAGGACCACGTCTCTAGTCAGTTTGCTATTTGACACCTTCAATTATTCACGTTCGTGTCAATTCCAATGAGCAGGCAATCGATACAGCTGCGTTCGAGGCACACGAGGCACGCAGTGAATTGTCATGGATGACCGATGAATATAGAGCCATCGGGTCAATCGTAAAATAATTAGCTGTAAGCCTGATCGATAATCTGTCCACTCTTCCCGTCACAGCTTTTACTCCTCTTCCACTTATCAACTCGCGGCTATCTATTTCACCTTTTTTCATCTTTAACGTTTTATTTCCAATTATTATTTGGTATTATTATTATTTGCAATATTTTATTCATAGTATATTATTATTGTTATATTATCGTATTTTTAATATTCTTATCTTGGCAGATTCATTATTGTTTTTCGACCTAATTTAGTTTATAATTATTGCTTAAAGATAAAATAAAAATTAGAATACGTTTACAAATTTGTTTACCCAAATGTGTTTACCAAAAAATATGTTTACAAATTCTGAATTATGGAATTACAGAAAAATAATTGAATCCTACATCGTAAAAATAGTATGCTATAAAGAAGAAATAAAATTTCTCACATAAAAAAATTAATATTTAATAAATAAACGTTCCCCTATTTATATATTTATCCCTGTACATTTATTATTTGTTATATATTTACGTTAAACTTTATTCAACATAATCGAGGAATAATAAAAGCTCACGGGCTTTCGCCTATATCTCAAGGTTGTCCCTTTACACCCAATTCTGAGCCAGCAAGGGACCACGAGGAAGATAAATTACATCGTTTCCTATCAAATGGTTTGTCACACTGTAATCCTCAGCAGTTCGAAAATTTTATTGATCCGAGACAAGGAACAGCAAGAAATCAGGAAGAAAGTTTTTAGACTGCAGATAAGTGACACTAATCCGATCACTGTCTGTCTTACTCTACTTCAGGTCAGACCACCGACCTATTCCACTAGTTTGAGCACTGCCTGTCCCGTTCTACCGATCTAATTCTACTTGTCAGACTACACAGAATGTAGTTAAGAACAGCAAACAGCCAACGAAATGCAATGAGATTTCACTTATCTAACACACACGTTGCCATCAAAATGAGCTACTTTTCAAGAGCTGCATATAGTTTTCATCAAAACTGGACTCACGTATTGGACTAATATTTAGGCTGCAGATTCATTTGCATTTAACTGTTTGCTAGACGATATACACTGAAGATATTACTACTATTACTGAGGCCCCAATATTTACATCTGCAGATGATACACATACAACTTATTGAACTTTTGAACTTATTGAAGCAGGTATACTTCATAGCATCGTTGTGGGGCCAGTATTATACACGCTATACACTGAAGATATTACTACTATTCCTGAGGCCCCAATATTTAGATCTGCAGATGATACACATACAACTTAACTGCTTGCTATAATTTGTAATTCGCGCAAGAATCACAGTAACGTTAAAAAATATTACTTGGAATTATATCATTCAAAATACGTGTCTATAGCAGCGGTTTGCAATCATTTTTCATCTCACGGCACGTATAAAGCGATTGTTGAGATTCTCAGCCATACCAATGAATATAAATATTTGCTCCAAGACGCAGCATTTACAGAACTATTGTCATTTTTCTTTGACGATCTAAGGGATGGAAGATGGTGTCTCTGAGTGAGTAGTTTAAAAATTGTTGCGGTACAATGAAAAAGAGAGGAAAAAATCCTAGGTTTATGGAGACGAGCGTGTCGAAGGTTCGGATCCAAGACAGCAAAAGACGTGCAGGTTCTTAACTATTGAACACTCTAACGAGGGTAATTCCTAATCCCTGGCAAATAGACATCAAGCTTATTTGCCTCGCCAGAGGCGATATCGATCGCCCTGTCGCATGAAAATTGACGTGACAGGGTTAATTGAAAGGGCGGGAGACGTTAGCCCGCGGGAGTTCGACTATCGAATTCCAAAGAACCGTTAATTATGCCCGTAGCTAATAACGAAGATAATAAACGCGAGACGTCGTCTCAAGTTTCCTGGATTTCACGTTTATCGTACCTCTGTCACGTCAATCAAGACCGAGGTTTATATTTGATTATATTTAAACGCGTTTTCAATGGATAAATACCGTGGCTCACATATGGCCACGAAGCAGGCCGAGAAATCTCTTCGTATGCTTCCCATTAAAATTGTGGCAATATGGAAGAACGTTATCTATTTTTAAAACCAAATTTCGTTTTAGAGGAAACAGAGTTTGATCGTGTTTGATCGTGTTTGATCAAGCGTTGGCTACGCATATACTTAATGGACATGAAGAAGGTCGAGAAATCTCTTCGTATGCTTCGCATTAAAATTGTGGCAATATGGAAGAACGTTATCTATTTTTAAGACCAAATTTCGTTTTAGAGGAAACAGAGTTTGATCGTGTTTGATCGTGTTTGATCAAACGTTGGCTACGCATATACTTAATGGACATGAAGAAGGCCGAGAAATCTCTTCGTATGCTTCCCATTAAAATTGTGGCAATATGGAAGAAAGTTATCTATTTTTAAGACCAAATTTCGTTTTGGAGGAAACAGAGTTTGATCGTGTTTGATCAAGTGTCAGTTGTGCATGTACTTCATGGACATGAAGAAGACCAAGAAATTTCTTCATATGCTTCCCATTAAAATTGTGGCAATATGGAAGAACGTCATCTATTTTTAAGACCAAATTTCGTTTTAGAGGAAACAGAGTTTGATCGTGTTTGACCAAGTGTCAGATACGCATGTACTTGATAGAATTTATAGTTCCTCAACTGCAATGTAGCCTCCAGCTTTAATCCAACGTAGAAAGGAAATGAAAAAACCAACTGTCTGCAACCGGTTGAAAAATTGCCTAAAAAAATGTGCAATTTGAACTGGACTAGGACACATTTTTTGGCACACGGGGGCAGCAACGCAGCCAGGACGATTTATAGTATCGCAGTTCGTCCCGTCTACTCGGATATCGTGAGGAATTACAACCGTGTAACGTATCGCTGAGATACGTGGACCATGGGACGATCATTTCCAGGGAATGTGTGGTGACGCGCGGCTTACGTGGATCAACAGTGAAATATGATGGATGGCTGCTCGATTAATGTGGCCGGGATCAAGTAATCCGAGCCTGATCTCCCTCGATCTCCGACTTTCCATCGCGCTGTGAATTATCGTGCGGACACATGAAACCTGTTAACGCCACCGGCAAAGCTTTGTCTTCGATTCTTTTCAGCTTGTTGTACTCGGAGAATGTTGGAGGATAAAGAATATCCCAAGAAGCTTCTTCTACTTGAGTCCTGAAAGTCTGGTCTTCTCTGGTTTCAGATGATTTTGTTGCAAATGTAGTTATTGAAAAGTCCTCGCTGTTAGGTCAGGAATTAAAAAATATCCCTGGCAAGTTGATCCATCACGCGACCTATTCTTCCATAAACTTGAAGATAAGCTGACCTTCGAAGGTAGACCTGACCCTCGTACTCGAAAATCTAAGCTACGCGACCAGCCACGAGTTTTTCAAAGTTCCTTGCTACATAAAGTCAGAGCTGTAATCTATTTTCGGTGCACGTGTAGTGACAACAACTTGGGGGAATGCAAACGTCCCATGGTCAGGAAGTGCAACAGTCGCGCGACAGTTGATCCGCAGCCAAAATTTCGCTAATCGTCGAGCGAGCCACCAGTGGCCATGAATCGTTTATGGCAGCTGTACAACGGTTGACTGAACTGACATAGAACCTGTTAAACAAAACGTTAATCAAAACGTTACCCACACGATTTCATATAAATGGTCCTTTAAATCGCACCATTTAACTCAGACAAGTGCGTCACTGGTGAAAAATCACCGAGGACACGTAACGAGTGATAATCAGAGATTTAGCTGTATCCAAAATACATGCAGCATAACCTCGAGAATATTCAGTGTCCCAATTCTCATCGGGATCAAAGGATTTCTTTCGACGTTCACCCTAAATTGCGAATCATCCTGTGGGATCAGTGAAATTGGGGATGAGATGAAGTGGATAGCACGTGCATTAAGACGGCATTAAAATTCGTTCAGTAGCTTTAGAGGTCGCTAGGACCTCGCGAAGATATGAAACAATTACGCGAGAGTGGAGGGCACAGAGGACAATAAAGGATTCAATTTGTCGGGTAGAACGAGAAACAGATAAAGGAAAATAGCGTTGTTAGTCTGATTCTCTAGCCAGTTTGCAGTTTCAACTGTTTCAGTCGAGGCAGACAGAGTTGATTTGGCGAGCACCGTGGGTTTTACCACTAGGAGGTTTAATCCAGGATCGAACTTCGCTCAACGAAAAATTAAGAATCGTTGAACGAAGCAGCAGGACCAGGAAATAAAATTGAAGAGTCCTGGATTCAGATGCAGGATCAAACTCTGTTAACGTTTACTGTATCAATCGTGAGATTGGAAAATGTGAAAGCAGACTACAAATAATGCAATAGACAAAAATAAATCATTATCATTGGCATAATTCATTCGTTTGTTTTTCAATTTTTGTATGAACCGATGGATTAAATTAGGATTAATTTTGGATCAGTGAAGAATTAAATACATAGAAGTATAATAAGTTTGCGATAGTACAGTAATCAAAGTTTGTCAGGTCAATCATGAGAAATTAGGTGAGACAAAGCGTATATGAAGACAGATCAGTTCCGCCAACTTTTACAATTTAAAATGGACTTTAAATAAATTCGCGTCGCGTCTAATGAGGTTTATTAACGGATACATTAGTTCAGTTCAAGCTAGGAGTTGATAAATCCAAAGAAGAATTAAAACTAGAAAGCTTGGAAGTGGTCAGATCTAGTTTTGATGACAAAACCAAACTCTATCCAGCTGGTTGTAAGATACCAAAGAATATAGGTTAGGGCAAACGAGGCCAAAATATGGGGCAACCTAGTCAGCTTAGTCAAACAAAATAGTATATTAAGATAGATCTGTGTCGGTGATGCAATTTTCCCACTTTTCATATTACACAACGTAGTCCAGTTTAGTTCCTGACAAATACTGTTGGATTTCCTAGGGATTATTTACTAGAGATTAATCTAGAATTAATCTAGCATCAGGGAACCCGAAAATAAATCTGTCAATAAGCTTGAAATAAGTCCCTCAAATCAGATATAACACTGACAGGAGTCCCGATAGGACTCTATCAGATGGGTTATAAGATACCAAAGGTTAGGCTAGAAGAGATCAGGACTAAATTTGGCAACCCAGTTAGCCTAATTAAACATCAGAATGTACGTTGTTTGAATCAGTTTTCACACTACACAAGGGAATCCAATTGAGTCCATGTCGAATATTATTAAGCCTACCACTAGATAAATTAACCTAGAACCAATCTAGACTCGGAAAAGAACTGAACCATCGATCAACAGAGACAAACAGAGAACCACTCGATGAACCTGAAGATTTCATATATTACACACTTCTGATAATAACATCGGATTTATCAGATTATACTGCAGAGGATACAGGTTAGGTCAAACAAGAAGGCCACAATATGAGGCAATCTCCGAAAAGATAAATCAGTTATAAATAATACAGTTATAGAACAAGGTCCAATTCAGTTTATGCCAAATGCTATTGGTTTGGCCACTAAAAGGATTACCCTATAACCAATCTGAGGTTAGAAAAAAGCTAAACACGCTAGACCCTAGAAATAATCTGTCAATAACCCTAGAGGTTCCTAAGATTAGGTATATTTTGTACGACAGAGAGAGAGAGAGAGAGAAGCAGAAGATGTCGTATTAGCTGCCAGGCGATAAAGGCGAGGCTTCCTGTCAGTAATGTCTACGAAGGATTAAACTTCTGACATGGTTGGATCGCCACAGATAAAGAAAAGCGAAACTTGGCTAGATTACACGCGGAAGATCCAACTTCCGTGGACTACAGCCCAAGGCCTCGACTCTCCAGGAGTTCTCGGTCTCTTGGTTTCCTAGAGGCTTGGCTAGAGCGCGCGGTAATTGCCCCGATAATTTTAGCCGAAATCTCTTGAGTCTCATCCTTGATATCTGGCGTCATGAAGGCGACTGTAATTATAGAAGGAATGACGAAGTTCCCAATGACGAAATGGCCCAGCGATGCACCCGGAAAAGTAGGCGATTCGTCCTTCGGCCGGACGTCGTCTACTTTGGCCCAATTGAATCACCGCCACGCCTGGAATCTGGGACCCTTTGCGACTGAGACATAGGCACTTCCAATAGTATTTGACGTAAGGTGAAACTGGACTACATCGTGTAATATGAAATGTGCAAGAACAGCATTAATTACCCTGTTCTATCCTGGTACACTGCTTTGTTTAATTAAACTGACTACTGGGTTGCCCTAAATTCTGGTCTCGTCGCATTAAACCCCTCATAACCTTTATGGAAGATTAATTCCCATGGGGGGAGCGAAGAGTCGTATAGCGATATTTTTGGATGCTGCTGATCTAGAAAAGATCGTTGTGAAATTGATGTGGAGAACAGGGACAGTTGGATGAGAGGATCCTCGAACGTTCAAGCAGTTCAGTTTCAACGTTTGAGTGCAGTCCTTTAGGTCAAGTGCTGTCAGCTTCGTAGAATTCGAGTGTATCAACCGATGGTTCGAATTACAGACATTTTACTGGGTTTATTTTATATTGCTTAACCTGGATTTGATACTTCCATTGTTTCAGGACTAGATGGTCTGATTTTGTTGCTATGCTAGAAATTGTGTACAGGGTGTGACAGGAGATCACTCCGTAGACAAAATTTAGTTGAAAATATCCTGAATATATTTTGCATATTCCAGCAATTTGAATAAGAAAGACTTCTAATAAAGTAACTTCTAATAAAGTAATAAAGTATTGCAAAACTCATTGTTTCCTTGCATTATCTTCTTTCCTGTATATTTTTCATTCTCCTTTCTTCCGCCCGAGTTTTATTAAATTCTCAATACCTTCAACGTCAAAGTTCTGCTTCCGCTCGTTCGAAATTTTCATATCTAATTCAAATGGACAAGCAACTTCATTTCCAAGATACCTCGACCCACATTCCTGTAATTTTTCCTAAAACTTCCAAGTGAACATGATTGGCAAAATTGGTTTACCGATACCGGCAGATTTTATCAAAGATTCGAAAGCAGCAATTCCCTACCGTTGGACACATTCTCAAGCAAAGCGAGCCAGGAAAAGGTCAACCGTCTATTTAAACTGTGCATTATTATAAAGCTTAATGGGGCTCCATTAATGCAGCTGCTGGCGAGGATAGAGCAAGTAATTACAGTGGCATGAAACTTCCGTACAATTTATTCAGTTTCCTCCTCTCTTGTTCGTTCGTGTTAGCTCGCCATCAGGACCATGTCACTTAACAAATTAGTATTTGCGATACTGTGTAATCATCATTCGATAGGTATCACCGTGTCGATATGTTTCACCGTACTCTTGAATCCCTCGATCGATTCTCCGGGATTGAAACGATGCTGGCAGAAACGAACACACAGGTCTCGTTCGGTAACACATTATGTTGGCTAATGGGAGAGCAAACGATGCTTTGGAATACCATTCGATCTAGCCAAGTGCATGGGAATATTGTACTGATCAAGGCTGACCAATTTGGGCTGTGGTATCACGTATAGCCACGATAGCCAATACAGTCGTGAATTAAAGCACTGACTATCGGATAATGTTTTGAAAAGGCAGTTTATCGAAATACTGCGGTTTCAGTGAAATTCGTATGGCAGATGAATTGATGGTGAATATTCGTTGGCAATGATCCACGTTGAAAACGAAATAGTCTTCAGGCCTAACATCAACCAAACAGAAGCTAGCTAAATGGTTAGCAGTTTAAACACTTCGAACCTAACCTAACTCTAAGAATATCCACTAGGAAGCAGGCACAACCGCATTGAGACGAAACACAAGTTAATACTAACTCGTGCCAAATGGACCGAAAGTGTGATCTAAACTGAATTCTAACCTGCAAATAATCTACATCAATCTGGTTTAACCTAATTTAACTTACCTCATCTGAAACTAATTTCTGTTTAAACGACCGATCCAGTGATATATCTGCTCCAAACCCGTTATAACTATTATTGTAATTCAAAATCAGATTTTCGTTGCTTCGTCCGTAATTTCCTTCGCTAAATCCAATTAATAGCACGTACGATCAATTTTATACGAATTTCGTGAAACGTGACGCGGTTATGTTTAAATTAGATTCGAATTTCGATTGAGTTTAGATTACATTTCGCTTTCTTTTGCATATAGGTTAGGATTTATTGCGTTGGCAATTAAGTGATTGCGGACGTTGTCATTAGGCGGTATTGACAAAATCCGCAATCACTTAGTTGCCAACCTAATATTTGGGGTTAGGTTTACATTAGATTCGCAGTTGATTTCTAGGTGTCTCTGATCCTACTTCAATAGTAATCAGGTCAGCTTTTGATTACGTTTAGCTTACGTTAGAAGCCAACTTTCCCTCTGAACCTTCAATCGAATCTTCCACAACTCATGCCAATGTTTCGTATTATACGAGCAACGAGGCATTCAAATTCCCGATTAGAACGTCCGAAAACGAAGTTTCTGCCGGGAATCCGTAATTCTAATAAGATTGTACGCTACGCCCTATCAATTATCGTTACAGATCGATTGATTTATCAGCAGACCATGGCTGACCATAATGACATTATTTAACGATGTTATTTCGTCCTGTCGTTTAATCGAGTTTCCATGTAAGCTGAAACCTCGCCACGGCTTCTGCCTACGTTTTCATTTTTAGAAGCCATCCTAAATTTTATTATCTGCCTAATGGCCCCGCTACGTTTGGCTTCGTTGTTTACCGTTTCGAAAGAGTTCGCAGATTTCCTGGAATTCTTCTTTTTATCGTTTTTACAAACAGTATCGTTCGTTTTATTGTTGCGGTATGTCGTAAGTGTTTGCAACGTCATTGCAGAGATCATTTTTCACATTTTTTCACAGGCAATCTGGATCTTTTATCTTCGGCCTATTTTTTCTTCTTTTTTCTTCTTTCTTTACTGTTCTAGGTTTTCGTGCAACATAAAAATGTAAAAAAATTTTCGGCTACTTGTCGACGTTTTTATCGTAATAGATGTAATTTAAGTGAAACGGTTGATATCTTCTTTCAATGAAAATAGAAGAAAAAAAAAAAAAAGAAGATGTAAGAGAGTCCAAGTTTGATTATGATGGGTTAAGTTGCAGCATGAGTTATGGATGAGGGGATGGTGTTACATGATATTCGACTCTGAAATGAGCAAGAACAAACTTAAGTATTCACTAAGGGTTTCTACCCTTTTTATTCTTCATAACTTTTTTCTCTTCCCAACCTTATGTTTCTTTCCATCCCTTCTTTTCATTTTCTTCCTCCTCTTCCTCTCTCTCTCTCTCTCTCTCATCCTTCCTGTTTCCTCTTTCTTTATTTTTCTTCCTCTTCTCCACGTTATTTCTATTATTTTTATTACTTTACTGTATCTTCTCCGGGATATAGAGACTTCTCATATTTACACAAGAGGTTTTCAATTGTATATTGAGAAAATACTAAAATCTCTATTGCACCAAATCCTTTTCACATTAAACTCTCTTACGTAACGCGGATTCTCTGTGGAAACGTCTTGAGAGACCTTAAAATTGTCGGTTTTATGCCACATGAAATACCTCACCTTTATCATTCGGGTGAATACATGTTTTTCGAGGGCACGTAGTATTCCAGCGATCCAAATCCACGTTAACCATATTATTTTTTTTTCTCATTGAAAAAGAAAAAAATTCTACAAAGAATAATGTCCAGCTTCACGGAGAGGAATTATTCAAGCATGTACAGATTTTGAAACCGGTCGACATTAATTCGTTTAATTGCGGTCCCACGATACTCTGCTGAACTTTCCCAACGCTCCAATAATTCCATAATATATTTTACGAACCGATGGACTTGCCGAAGTGGATGAAATCGATCGGGAAAAACATCTGGACGAATGTGTCGCAGCGAATGAATTTCGCTTTAATTGCTGTCAGAGAGCTACGCTTATCGTGGTCGAGTCGCTGAACATTTTCCACCCTCTTCGTGTCTCTTATCGCGATCAAGACACGTTCAATTTTGAATCGTTCAACTATTGAATCAGCAGCGGAAATGACGATGGGATTTCGAGGTTTCCTGATGTGTTTCACTATCACCGTGTCGTTATTTTATACAGGGTGATTCATGTAACGAGACGCGATTACATTTTACATACAATTTATATACAGCCGTCGAATTGTGTCTTTGAGTTATAGCTGAGTATAGTGATTTACGTTGCATTAGTAAAATTATTGTATAGTTAATTTTAACAAATTTAATTACTGAGACTTGTAGAGTTTAATTAAACTTTATATTGTGTATTATATTCCACTTGCAGAGTAATTGCCCCGAAAGAGGGAAAAACAAGTGGAACAAATTCATAAAAACAACGGGAAATTCGCGGAAAATTCTCTGAAAATTCTCTTCTACAGGTGACACAGACTTAAACATATATCCAACATCAAACATCACATGAGTCCACGTGAAACAGCTGCGGACGAGCTTGGCCAAAGAAACTGCCTGCTACCAAAGAAGCTCCACTTGCAGCGCAATAGCCTGGAAAGGAGAAAAAAGCCACTCCAAACAGCCTGCGGAGACCAAGTGCTAAAAACCAGCCTAAGAAAGTCAAATGAGCCGGGTGAACCAAAAATACCTGCAAAGTTAAAAACAGCTGCAAACGCTCATCTCGTATTCTTAATCGACACCCGATTCTTATCTCGGTCCAGGCGATTCGACACGGTGATATCGTCATACGAGATGTGTCCAGAAGGTATCCGATCTATTAGGTTGTCCGAAAAGTTTCTTTCGTTTTATAAGGAAATAATAGACGCACTAATAGAATTAGAATAAATGCCTAATTCAATAATATAATATAAAACAGAAATTGTCGTTCATCTATTATCATTCTTATGAAATGAAAAAAACTTTCCGGACAACCTAATATATTCCATCCCCTTCCTATCTGGCTGTGCTATTGTGTAAACCAGATTCTCACCACCGAAGGGGAGCTATATCAATGGCCCTACCGACTGGCAAGACCCTCCCTATTTTTAGTCAAAAGTTACGATAGCAAGGTATATCCACAGGCCAGACATTTGCCTGATACAGCACTCCTGCACTCGCTTGTGTATGTGATACGTTCTCTTCCGATACACGCGCGTATCTTTGCAATTGCGTCGTCTATCAAACATAAGCAATCAGACCTGCCAGCATCCCCTCGCCTAATCGTCTTCTCCCCTCTGCCTCGTATCCTATCATCAGATACGTATCACATATACCTGCCACGACACGTCTACCTTCGTAAGACCGCGTAAAAGAGCTGCTGGAACGAGGATCCGGGAGCAAACAGGGGGCTTAGCTAGGCAGGCAGTTGTGAGTCCCTCGGCTCCCCTATCAAGATGGACTACATCCATAATGCATAGCGGTCGCGTGTCTCGCGCTTGGAATTGATAGGAACGAGGGGAGGGGCGAGGAGCAGTAGACTGGTCGAAGGTCGGGGGAAAGATCCAGCGCTGGTAGGCTTGGGGGAACGCAACGGAAACGAACCGGTGCCTCTCCGTCGATGTAACACGGCCAGAAGGTGTTGGAGTCAGGGGTTGACCTGAATTCAGGTGGGCTGAATCAATACCGCGCTCGTTCACCTCGCAGTTACCGTGGCAACCAGACTCCTTTATTAAATATAACCTGCACCGACCTTTGCTGTACGAGCCCGTTAACCTTCCGGGTTACACCTGCACACAGTCGACGACCTACGGATACAAGAGGGAGAGGGCCTTGACGGAGGACAACGAACGATGCTCCGTCTTTTGTACTTGGCTCTTTCTCTCTCATTGGCGAGTTACGATCGGCCCGACCTTGGCACCCGTGAACCCAAGTCGGTGCCAGCTTTCAGGAAGTACATACTCTGTCTCTGTCTGACTGTGACGCGCGCGCGCTACCTGTTCGTGTTATGGCTCAGTTTAGACGGGATTAGAGGAGCGTGTAACGCGATTTCGTGCCTTAACAGGGAACAAGGAATTGCAGGTTAGGCATTGTTCTGATAGTTGGTGTCTATTGCACTTGGAGTTTGGAGATCATCAGATACGTAATTTTGAATAGTGTCTGTTTTACGAACACGTGTTTTTGGATGCTGTTGGTATCTGTATTGGTTCTTGGAAATAGATTTTTCGTAGGACACCTTTTCCACTGGGATGGTTAGCAATTTGTTTTATTATCTGATCTTAACTGTTAATGAATAATATATTGAGTTTATTAATGTATCATTTTCGGCTGCATAGCTAAAAAGTGTGGTTTAGAGGCTACATCAGGTGATCTGGATTTTGTAACATATTTCCCAATAATCGTGGCATTTAGACTTTCTGTCGTGAGTGAAAATCCGTCTAAAAACTTGGCTGCAGTCTTCTCGTTTAGAAAGCAGACTCCTTTTAGAAAAACCTTGTTACACGTTCCTCGAAGCTTACATTGTGGCCTTTGCTTAAACGTCTGCTTCAAAAGAGGCGAGCACTGAGATTCTGTTGAGAGCGAGTCTTCACAATAACAAGTCCTTCAACAATTTCTATTAGAAATACCTTGTTATACAAAGGATTAGTGTGAAATAATATGAACGAGGAGAGACTCGTTGCTCTTTAAACAGTGGAGCAAGAGCTTCTGACAGGAGTGTCTAGTCAAGTGGCTAGCCAATTAACAGGTTAATGATGTCCTGATATGTAAATTTATATCTATTCTACGTTGTTCTACTTGCAAACTCCGCTGGTCTACTTGGTCCACTTGGTCTACTCAAAGGTATACTCGAAGCTTCCTCAAGTGGCTACCCTTAGTTACCAGGAATCAGTTCACTCGGTGATCCTCTGACTCGTAGCTTCGCTTCTTGACCTACTGCATCTACTTTTCTTTCACTCCACTTCCCACATTCTACCGATTCACTTACTTTGCTTAGAGATTTACGAAACAGTTGCCAAAATGTCAGGGGTTACCGACCACGAGACGTGAATTTGTTGTTGGACCATTCGTGCGATTAAAACGCGCTTTCCCTGGAATTCCGACGACTGGCTAATTTCAAGCGTAACTTTCGTTAGCAATTTGTCGTATAGATCAGAGGATTTTATTGAATTCCTCGGGCAAACAAAAAATTGCAGAGGAATGCGGAATTTTACGTGGAAATTAAATAGCCTCTATTGTTCGAGAGTTAGACATAGTTGAAAGACTATGTCTCGATGTCCAATTTCGAAAGTTTGCCAGGATCCAAAAAGAGAATCGATTTACATGGAACTCTACGTTCCATGAAATTCCATTAGCCAACGTCCGGAATAATAACGACATCCGTATGGTCGGTAAAACGCTTCAGCGGATCCGATTTGAATGAAATTACATCGGGATGAGCAATAAAAATTGCCTGACACCGTACCTTCGATTTTACGTGCATCGTTCAATGAACACGGATTGATCGTTGTCACTAGTTTCGAAATCGAGTGCTCTAGAAAGAGATCAGTAGAGTCCAAGAGACTCTAAAAGTTGCCACGAATGACGCCGAGAAGCTCCAACAGGTCTGAAGGTTGTCTGAGAGACCTCAAATGGTAATAAAGTACTGTAAGATGTCCCCAAATGGCTACGAGAGATTTCAAAAGATCCCAAATATGTTTGCAAAGTTCTGAAAGACAATAAAAGATCTCAGGAGATCTTTATTTACCATACGTCCTTGCGTTGCATGTATTTGCTTTAACTTTTCGCAACATTTTATGATCCATTTAATCGAAGAGAACTTTATAATAATAACCTTGAATGGTATTTACATCGAGTCTCGTTACCTACTGTAGGTAATGTAGTTGATAACGTTTTTGCTAATTTCGCATACACGCGCCGCTGTTTCCCGTGGAATAATTAGAAGGGAAGCGCCCCAGCGCCGGGGGAAACGATTTTGAGAAAGTTGCGATACAAGTAAATTGCTTGTGATCTTGTAAATGTTTCGCTCGAGTGGAGATTAATCTTGGTCACGTGGCTGCAATTTGGTTGAAACCAACGATCGTGTATTTGGTTGCAGATGGCAAGAAAATGTATTTCCAGATAGATATTCTGGCTAATTCACGTCGTTCATTCGGCAATTTGACGAATAAGTTTTCGAGTACAGGATGATTCACAAGACTGAGACAAATTGTACTTTTAGGAAAATTCAATATACAGAAGGATTTGATCTTCAAAAGAAAAATATATTTTGCGAGACTCTGGCACCTTTCGTAAGAAATAAAAGATTAAACTGAATAGAACAGAGAAAATTATACCGGTTGTTCCACAAACTTTAATGTCAACGTCATACAAATTTAAATGTTAGAAACTGATATAAAAAATACTATTAGCAATTAGATAAATAAGTTATATAAAAATTACTTACTTAATGCTCAAGATATTTTCGTATTTTCCAAAAATGAAAAAAGACTGCGATGATTAACAGGCACAAAAGTTTGCAGTTCTATATGAAAGCAGCCAGATTACATGTGCCATTTGCAAATGGAAATTTCCATTTGAATGAACGCAATGTATAAAAGTGTGCAACATTAACGTGGATACATCTATCATTTCACACCATTCATGGAATTTCTTTCTATATCTAACTGATTTCAAAGATGAAGTTTGAAACACCCTGTATAAGCTCTGATTCCTATCTCATCCAACGTATTATGTCACTTTAGATCCTCGGAACGAGAGTTCTCAATTATGGATGTAGCGTTCATAAAATCGTTCCTAGATTTTCAGCCTTCCATTTTGTAGCACACCGTGGAAACATGCTCGCCAGTCGGCGAAATTATGATCCAGCCTGGCTCTCGTTGCAAATCTATGGTCTCAAGCGACCCAATGAATTTTCTAATATCGAAAGCAATAAACATGGAATGCTGGTTTCAGGATAGGGTAATACTACGCGTCCTTATAAAGAATTCAAGTTACATTACGATACTTTGGAATTCCACGGTGGAGCAGCAACGCATTCGTGATTTACAGTATTGATTTTGTTTATCAATTTATTGGCGTGGCGGAAGACGAGGTTTCAACTGAAACCACGAAACTGGCAATGCCGTTGGTATTGGTGGAAATAAGTGAAACTTGATTGGAATTCGATATAGTCAGACATTGTATTAGATCGAATTTGGATTGAGGTTAGGTCTAACAAAGAGATGACAAGAACTGTAAAATCTCGAATAAGTTGTTTGTGTGTGCATTCGATGTTTTAGGTTAATGTACTTGTATAAATTCCATTAATGTTAATATCATGTCTTTTTTAATGTTTAACTTTTACAACTTATTCTCATTAATTTATTATTTATCATTTGATTGGTTTATTTCATTTATTATAGCACTCCTGCGCATTCTTAGAATTTTGCAGCTGGAAATTGTAACAAAAGGATTTAAAACATAAGGAACTGATGTACCGAGAATATCATCTTTCAAAAACAAAGGGCCGTACGCTCGAATCCTTTTGCAGCTGTTTTACCATCAACCCAAAGCATCGAATACATAGACAGTCAACCGATGCGAAATTTCGCAGTTGTTGCTATCTCATTGTAAGACAGACAATTCCCTCTACTGTGAACGTAATTGTGAAATAATTTTTATTACACACCATTCCAATTTCGGTGAAATTATTCGACAAAGAGTTAATCCACTCTAATCCTAACCTAATCTATTGGGACTAAGCCATTTACATCACATGACAGAGATTAAGCGATCGGGATCAAATTTCTGTCACTCGAATATCAAATCCATCCATCACGGTTATAGCCAAAATTTTCATTCAAGCTCCAGATTTCCCGAAACTGGGTATCAAGTTGACAGTTTCTGTCAAGTTCCCACCTCTTAACAGATCGACTGCCGGGATGGCCATTGGCGACCCCCGTTTCTACCAAATTTTTTAGACTGATTAAACTGAGACAAACTGCATGAACTAAAAAATGTGTAACAATGTGAACGATTAAGCTACCATTGTCAGAGAAAAAGTATGGCAGCTTGCAAAAATGAAATGTAACAGTACAGTATATTTCAACCTATCGCGATTCCTAGAGCAAAATACACAAAACTCTTGTAGCAGTAAACTAAGTGTGCTAAGCTACGAAGACTTCTACTATCTCCCATACAGTTGATGCTGAAGAACGAAAGGAAGAGGAAATAGGTACACCCCTGGTGCAACCGATGAAAGCAACAACCCGGCGCCAATGATCTGAATAAGCATCCAGGTCAGCACACGTGACAGACCGAAGATTGTTTGGACCCGTCGCGGCCGCCACTCTACGCGGCTGTTAAACTGAATCCACGCCAGCAGGAAAGCTCTATTTATACCACGGTAACGAGGTCTTGGATGTAATCTTGCGAAATACTCCGAGAAGAATTCGTTTCCACGAGGAAGTCACCAGATAAACCAACTACCATCACTAGTGCCCTGTCCTCGCGGAAAAACGGCATCTGCTCGCTTCATTTCCGCTTTCTCCTAAGTGAACCGACGAAATCGGTCATGTCGGTCCGAAATTCGATTACCGGCTACGATTCGTTCAAAGGGTGACTCGGTTGACGAATCTCGACACATTTCGCCACAACGGATTCGAGAGGTAAAATTGGATTCCTGATTGACGATCGTTCGATGTGGTTTGTAATCATTCAATTTCATACCCATTGAGACCAGCCTGCCCTCTGTGTGCTCTATATTCGATGTCCACCGCGATCGTCGCGCCATCATCGGGTTTTCCCCGTACAAACGTTCATGGCTGATGGGATGGTAAGTCCCATGTATGTTGGCGATGAGATTGCGATGATACGATGTTCATTCTTGAGATGCAGATGGGTCAAAAGTTAGGATATGCTTTTACAGAGTGAAATATAGAAAAGGAAGTGGAACGCTGCCAAGCGTTTGCGGATTTTCAGGGCAATTTCGCGAATAGGCATCTGGAGCGTCGTTTATACCTTTTTTGGTTATTTGTAATTGTGATTTAAATTGCTACAGTAAATTATAAGCATGATATTCGTTTAAATTGTACGGTAGAAAAAATATTATGATATTTATGATACAAATGGTTCTTTTTATTTTTTTTATGATAAGTCGAAGTGTTTAAGAACATATAGAAATAAATATAGATCTTACTTTTTCATAATATTGCTACATTGTTAAATATAATGATAGTATTTAGAAACTTTTGGTCCACTCGGTGTATGGAAATTATGGTTTGAAAAATATTACTACAGGCGTAAATTAAATACTAATAAGTGTGAGGAAGTAATTTTCTAAAACAGGTACTACGTAGAATGTTATGCTTTTCTTTAATCATCCTGTCAAATGTTAATCGTTTTATTTTTTAAGCTTCCTTCAGGGGAAACATTAAAACGCTTCTAAGAAATTTCGCGATAGAATTATAAAGGCGTATCGTAAAACGTACAAAACAAGTTTTCATTCGTTAATGTATCAATTTGCCAGTTTTTGTGCAACACAAGAGTCACGTCATTTTCCTATTATTGTTTTTATAAAAATTTAAATGCCAGCTTTTGTTCACTAAATAATTATCCGTGATAGATCTATATCTACAAAAAACAGGTTTTATATGGAAATTTCACGCTCCTTGGGATCTTCCTCCTTTTTCATAAGTTTTTTTATTTTGTTCCTTTTCGTATGCGCTAAATAATTATTTATATTAAACTATATCCAAAAAAAAAATTTTTTTTATGTGGAGATTTGATTTTATTTCTACCATGAACCCGGTAGAAATCAATAAAGCGTTAATTAAGCAAACAAGAATGAGATAATTAAATAATAATTGTATTCTGTACTTATTACATGCACGAGCAAATTTCACGGAGAATCTGTACTTGCATATTTACATTCAAAAGAATTATTTACGATGCAATTCTACGATTTCACTTTGATGCGTTTATTGCTACATTTACGACGAGTGGCACAGACAGCTAATTTATTGTCTAACAGAAACCTTTTGATGCTTCCGGCATAATTTTCCAATATTTGACCTTTTACATTATTTGTGTATCTATTTAGATTGGACTACATTGGAAACAAAAATATTTTACATTTGGTATTTTGAAATATATTTTATTTTACAAAATTAAAATGTTTTTATATTTAAATTAGATATTATCTGTGCAATAATACTACGTTAGATATTTCTGTATATATATCAATAATTAACTAAAACCAGTTATATTTTATATTTGAAATGTGAATAATTTGTAATAATTTGAAATGTGAAAAAAAAAAATAAAGAAAGAAATTATACCAACATTTTTTACAATACCCATTGCAGAAAACAATTATAATAAATTTAACAAAATTCTTTTTTCAATTTTTATTTTCCAAAGAAAGTGCAATTCTTAATGGTGCCACTATTATTTGCGTATTTTTTTGTTCGACGCGTCGGATGATCTCAATTTACGAAATGCCAATTGTTCCGGGCGCAGCCAATCAACTAACAGCCCCATTTGCATCATCGAGCAAGAAAAAAGAAAGATCGTTACAAAACGAAGCGAACCCGCACACACAGAGAAGGAAGAGGAAGAAAGTAGGAAAAAAACCAGCGCGATAACGACGACTACTCGAGGAAAGTGGACTGTCGGTCGCGTGACGCGACATTTGTGTCACCAGAACATCGTGACACGTCGTTTTATCGCAAATAATTATTGTTACTGTTTTGTAGCCACGGTTTTAAAAGACACGGAAAGATACGCATAAAATACGTGTAATGCTATAATAAAATTCATTCCGTTTGATTGCAATAAAAGATACGATGTACCACATGTGAACTAACCTATACCAAACGTGCCAGATAGCCTGTATAATAACTGAAAAGTTGTATACACAGGCTCACGAAAGTATTCGGACACCTGTAGAAACATTTGCAAAAGTGAATCTTTAATAAATCGTTCGGTAAATCTTTTTTCCAATTTTTAATAAATCTCTGTAACAAATCTATGTATACAGGGTGGTTGGTAACTGGTGAGAGACAAGCGGAGAGGGGGTGATTCTACGCGAAAAAAGAAGTCGAAAATATAGAATAAAAAATTTTTTTTTTATTTTTCCATCGAGACAACGATCTACAGTGAGATCCGTTATAACGAGACGCGATAAAGTGCACGCGTACCGAGCCAAAGTTCAAAGTCGATTTTCTCGAAAACAAAGCCTCGAACGAAAAATTTTTATTCTATATTTTCGACTTCTTTTTTCGCCTAGAATCGCCCCCTTTCCGCTTGTACCACCAGTTACCAACCATCCTGTATATATGAATATGAATACGATTATTTAAATATAGGGTGGTTCCCATTAAACTTCATCAGAAAATAGTTCAATTCAAAAAGTTGCGTATTTAATATCTAGCATTATTGAAAAGTCTAAGTGAAATTAAAGAAGAAGTGGAATCAAAATAAACTTGTTATTTTCATGACACAAGATAACGACAAATCGATAATGGATGTTATTATTGTTAAAACACACCTTGTTATTTCAAAATGCTTGTATGTCAATAAAAAATCGACAGGGGAAAGTAAACCGGATTTATTACTCTACAAAGTTTGATTTGATTTCGCCTCACTTCATCCAAAGGAAGAATCAATCATCAACTCTTTATATCAGTTTACGACTTTTTCTTTCAGAGCTTCTTGGATATAAAACAAGAATAGCGTAAGCTCGCACGATATTGGAGCTCGCACGATATTGGATGGCTCTTTTCGTATTTCATTGCCAGAACTTTTTAATAAATCTTCGAATGATAAATTTGTGCGAATTTGTTTCTTGTAATTTCATCGGAACCTAACCTAAATCTAATTCAAATTGTAATAACGTATAACTATGACAAAACCAAGTAAATGTTAATATTCTAATTGTTAGAAAATCTAAGATCTTAGAAAGACAATCAAACCAGTAAAAAAAAAAAAATCATAAAACTTGCTTTTTAAATTTACCATCTCACATTAGAAAATCTAACCTCAATGTAATCCAATGTAATCTTGTAGAACGATCTTATTCAGCAGTACTAACTAAATATTAATACTTGAATTTTCCTCCAAAGACAAGAAAGATTCATGAAAATGTATTGTTTTCCAGTTCCTCATTACAAACTAAGTAACTTAATCTCAACTGAATCTAAACTTCGCAGTAACCTATAACTATACAGTGCCATCTAACCTTAAGAATTCCAATTTTCTTCTAAAGACAAGAAAATGTAATATTTTTAAAGACTCATCGTCCCAAAATGAAAAACTATTTATCAAAGGACCTATTCTTCACTCCAAACAGAGTTTTAAAAATTTGGCAAATTTATTATCCCCTGACTGGATCAGGTAGATGGTCGGCATCGCGTGGACAAAGGTTAATCAGATCGTACGGCCTGTGAGCGTAGTTTTCGAGGCTGGAGCGCGATAAAATCGCGCGTGACAGAGACCGATGACAGGAGGACTTCCTAATAGAAGCGACAACCCCTGGCTTTGGCTCGATATAATTAATCTTCGCCTCGTGCCGGCGTGATTGGCCCCAAAGGTAACAGGCTAACCGTGAAAAAGTACGCCACCAACGAATCGGGTAAAATTCGCACCTTCTAATGCTATCTACGAGCCAAGAGGGGCGAAAAAATCTAGTTTTGTTGGAGGCCAGTTCGATGGCCGTCCACTTGGAATTGCTTGTTTGACCTGCCTCCATGAATAATGAATTCTTCGCTTCCTCGTTCGACGCGGGCGCTTCCACTCTTGGGAACTTGGCTTTTTATTATCTCACGACAGTGTAAACGTTTCTCACGCTGTTGTTGAATCTGATATTTGTGAAATGCATAGTATAATTTATTATGCAGGCGAGTTACGTATTCGTAGACGAGGTTAAGTTAGGTTCATTTTCAATTTAATTGAATTCCGCAGGTTAGAATCGATTTCTTGACTTGCAATTGATTCTGTTTGCTTTTTAAGATTGTTATTAACTTAGTTAAGTTTTGTAGCGTTCAGACGATCAAGGTTAGGTTAATTGTCACTGACAATTGGTTCTTTTTTTTTTTTTTATTGATATTCCATCGAATTAGGTTAGGTTCGCTTTCGATAGAATCAAATAATTTTAAATTAGCTGATTTCGTAGAGAGGCTGATACAATTGACTTAGCAATTAGATACGGTTGGTTTTCAATATCGTTACACGTATACTTAATTCTTATGTTAATTTTAGACCATCTAGGTTATCTTGAGTTACATTCTCTTTCCATTTAATTTAATTCCCTAAATTAGAATCAATATTTTCTCTCCGTTCAATTTGCTTCAATTTCAATGTAAAAAAGAACATCTCTTTTTCTGACTTTCTATGCATTTTCATTTTCTTGACTAATCCCAGTACTGCATTTTCATTTTATCTGCTCTTATCTGCTTCTTAATCAGCTTAATCTTTTCCCAAGGCTTTTTATCCGTTTAATTCTTCTTTCATTTTATCAAAGTGCTTTTGACACAGTTACTTAACCTAACATTTGCGAAGAGAACGGCAGATGTCACTTTTTGTAATATGGTTGAGCAGTAACTTGATGGAGCGTGTTCACAAATTTCGTTAATAAGTTTCACAGGCTGGACCAGACGGAGATCAGACGATCCTGATTGCTTGTATCCATCACGTGCCACCCACACGTTAGAAAAAGACGTGAAAGAGAGACGAAGAACAGCATCGTTTGCCGTAACAGTGACAGGTCAATTATAAATGGGGGGACTCACCAACCCATTCAGCGTGTCGTTTCACGAAGCACGTGTACGTCGTTTTATGGTAGCAATAACTTACAATTATGTCATCGTGTCGAGTTATTTTTATGCGGCACACGCCTCTTCAGTTCGACCCTGTACGCCTCCGAAATTCATTTTTTCTTTTTTTTTTTTTGGCTCTCTCCATCTCGCTCTCTGTTCACTACACAGCAGTTCTATTTGTACTTTTTCTCTCGGCGGGAACCGAGGAACCGAGCTGGAGCAAAGGGAAACCCTTCTCTGTCGAAATTTCGTGATTTTTCCTTTGTGAAGCGTGCTCCGTGTCTGGGTCTGGTGAAAAATTGAGAGAAAAAGCCGAACATTCCCGGAAAACATTGTCAGAGCAGAGGAAATTATTCCAGTTTTTGAATTATGGATGATGGATAGAATCTGCTTTTTTTTACGTAAAATAGGTTCTGTGCTTTAATATGATTATAGTTTGGTCTAATATAATTGTTATTTTATTATAATTGTGGAAATTTGATAAAGCCAGACCTTTGTGATAATTCCACATTTATAGATTGTAATCTAACCTCCAAAATTTGGAATTCCTTTCATTCCATAATCTTTCTCCATCATTTTTTTTTTTTTTGCTGTCCTATACAATAAAATCCATGTTTTACATAGAATACTTCCTTTTATTGTAATTGTAGATGTAGAAGAAATAATTCTATAGTTTGTTATTTATGCAAAATAATTACAAACACGAACCATTTTTTATATGTCTAATTATTTCCCTATATACTTGTAGTTACATTAAAATATAGCAAAATATTTTCTGTAAAATCATATTACATATAACTTATAGTTATATTAGTAGAGAGAATTGTACATTTTATAAGTTAGGTTATATAACCTATTACTATGAAACTAGGGAGTTGGATTTATGAAATATTCAATTTTTGTTGAGTTCAGAATATGTTGCGCGTGTTCCATATTTCAAGTCTGCTTTATCCAGCTTTGCTGGAAAGACACCAATTCAACGAACTCTGAACTCGGAGACGCCACGATGACGACAGTTTCCATGCCAACGAACTTTCCATGAAATTCCTTTGCTTCATTCTAGCGCTCGTTTTCCCGTGTATTTATCGTTTACAGCGTCGCCATAAGTTACAGGCGACAAGACCAATGGAAAAAGTTGGATATCACTATACAGGGATGGTCTGGATGAACGAAGAAAATAGTTCAGGGGAACCTGTGCCAAAATGTCTGCCTTTCCGGTTAAGATTTCCGTCTATCTCGTTGATATCGCAGAATCTTTTATTTCTAGCGGTAGTTAAAATGGCTGTCGTCGATCATGCCACAATTTTGGCAACACTGATCGCACAAAACATACGCTGTATTTAATGATTGAAAGCATTCTGGCAATGAAATAACGATCAAGCAAATTATCGATTGTGAATTAATCATATTTAATTTATTCCGAAAAGTAATACCGAGGAAATTGAAAAATCGGAAAAAGATTTGGTAGGTTATGAATCAAGATTTGATAGGGAATTAGTCAAGCTTATTTTTGCTTCGAGTCTAGGGAAAAGGAAGAATGCTGGAAAGAAATTACGAAAGCACGAAAAGATTTGGTAAATTGGTCATAAATCTAGGGAGTTAGCTAAAATTATAAGTTTATGCTTGGAGATTGGCCCTCCCTCATTTTGTACAGGCAATCCACCTCCGAAAAGACCTGTTTAGGACAACTCTAAGGTGACTTACGATCTCTAAGCATGAAATCTAGATACGTATCATGGGGTCTATGGTGCATTACTCCCTAGCACGACTATGCCATAACGAACAATGTCAAGTCCTAAACGTACAACTCTGTTATGCTACTAAATACGAAGGAAAATAGCTTCGAACACGGAAAGCTGTGTACACGAGTATATGGGGGACCTTTGATCGTGGCACGTGTAATCGTGTTACTCACGTTTGAATAACAAGATAATGGAATGCTTGTATGACAGTTTTATAACACAAGGAGAGGGTTAAGTTTGTTACTTGGTAGAGACAATTTGCTAAACGTAGTTATTTTGTTTTAGTAATATGTTTACTAATTGAGTTTGATTAAAGTAACTAGGGTGGTTGGATTTGTGCCCTGGAGAATTCTATGAAAGAATTTTATTTATAAGCTTGGCTAAAGCAACTAGGACTAATTGAAATTTTATCCAGGGAAACTTTAGGAGAATTCTGCCTAGAATAAATTATCAAACGTAAATAAAAGTTACTATTATTATCTTTTTATACAACTTTGGCTTACAATAATAGTGCTATCTGTAGCATAAATAATTACGGACAGAGACTATATTAAAATCCGAATCAATATTTTCAAATTTATAAAGCAGCTACTTTCCAACCTTAAAATGAAAAAGACTTTGGTATTTCTCTTTGAGGTTAAGTACCGTGTAGCAAAATTATGAATACATGTTCAAGTAAGGAAACATTGCGGTACAGGTAAATTACTTCTGTAAATATCGCTGAGAAGTATTTCGTGTCACGAGCTCGACTATGGAACCTAATATTCTAAATTACGAAACAACAGAATAGTCCAGGAAGAAAGCGCATTCTTGCATAGTGCACGTCTGCAGTGGCTGAATACATAATCCATCATTTTCATTTGTAATCCATTGTAAACATATTACATGTAATTTCATTAGGTCTAATTAACTTCCGAAACTTTAATTAACCTCTCTATACTTACTTCGTTACAATAAAATCGTACGAAGGATCAAAAGTAATAATTCCAAATTTGGCGTCAGAACGAATTGAGGTTAGGAAGAAATTAAGATCAGGGTCGTAAGTATTATTATTCATTATTGGCTATTATACTTATACAATATACTAATGTACTAATGCTGGCCTTGAAGCAAGTTCGGATGCATATATATACCGGCGAATACATTTCTCCTGGCGAATACATTTTCCTCGATATTAATAATTCACGATACGCAATCTACCTCTTTTGTATTCTTATCACGTAGCGATCAGAGAAAATAACCAAGTTCCACGCGAGAATTGCGGAAAATGATTATGCTTAACCAGTAAAAATTCGAACTTATGTTATATTGGAACTGAATAGGATTATATTAGAGTTATGGTAGAAACGTCTTTAATTTTAAACAGAATTATCTCCAAAATAAAGGTAATTTATCCAATCCTAAGTATATATTCCAACTATATAATTCGCAACTATAATGTTAAACTTTAAAAATTTTTTACTACCTTTTCAGTACTTCGTTCTACTAATGGAAATCCTAGGCTGAGCTATCGATCAGGCTGAAGAAACATTTTATTCTGTTTTCATAGAGAAAGGCGTAATAAAATTATTTGATAAATGCTAAGGATGAACAATGTTCTTTAGGGGAAATTCTTTATAAATATACGCAAATCCTGCCTTCAAATTTTGTTAAATTTCCTAACCTATAAAGTATCGCGTAAACCACTGTAGGCTCTATGGGTAATATAATCTAACCCATAAAATTACATAATTGAGCGTATAAATTCACAGTCAATCTACCCCAACTACCCAGTATTCGCGTCCTCAAATAGCCACGAGCCATAATTCCGTAAGATCCCATTAAAAGCCCATAAAAGAAGAAAAACGCGAAGAAACTGGCGATAGAACTAAAGCACTCACCGGTCTGCACGAGCTTGAGCGCGGCGGCATTGTGCTGCTTGAGCGGCTCGCTGAGCCCCGGTTGTATGAGATCCTTGAAAGGATTGGCGGCATCCTCGCCGGCGCCAACGCGACTGTTTTGCATAGTCCTGGCGTGTTGTTCGCGACGAGTACCCTTCGCGACCTCGTGGCTACGCGGAGCCTCGTTACGGCTCGCTTTTCTTCTACGTGTCTGTCCTCGTTCCTTTCTCCTTTCTTTCCACTTCTTCGAGCTATCCAGCCAACTTGGTGCTAGTGGGCGGTCGTTTCTCTCGTTGACAGCGATCACGGTCACCTGACAACTCGGCCGACGATCTCCGGTCAACACTGGACTAGGATCACGGTCTGGGTTCTCATAGATACGCAACAGCTCGTCTGCCGGGTAGATGACGTACATGCCCAGCCGATGGTGTGCCGTTCGCCCGATCGCGCGTCCAATCTGCCGGTTCGCTGGCTGCCGTGGCTGCTGCCTCCTCCGCTGCTGCTCCTGCTGCTGCCGCGTTTCTCGGCTGAGCCAACATCGCTGCCCGCCAATTCATCGTTTATGAGTCCGCCGCGAGTCACGCTGCCAGGCCACGCGAACAGTCGCATCTTCTTGGCACGCGAGCCACCCTCGATGTCTCTACGGCCGTTACGTTTCTTTGCAGCTTCGTGACGACGTGGCAGCAGTTTCCCTCCAACCTGGTGAATCGGTGCTTCAACGCGTATTTATGAGAGTGCGGTGCACTGGAGATTCGGCTACTAGATGGCCATCGTTGGACCTTGGTTGTTGGTCTGTAACAAAGAAGACGACTCGTTAATGGGTTTCAAGAGACTGTGATGCGATCTACGCGGTGACCATACTGAGGATGGAAGGTGATTCTTTGCTTGAAATGGTCGGTTGGAAACTCTGAAAATATTTTGGGCTCCTATTTGAAGATATACTTGGTGTTTATGCTGGTAATATTGAAAGTGGAAAGTGATTCCTGACTTGGAATTGGGAGGATTGGAAGCTTTGCCAATACCTTGAAGTCTAACTCGAAGTTACACTTAATGTGTGCACAAATCATATTGCGGATATGATGTAGACTAGGCTCTCTATGTGATGATATACAGGGAACATTGGAATCTTTGGAAATTTGGATTTTAATAGAATTGGTGTATTAGTGTAATAATTTGTGTGTTGACTGTACGGGAGATCTGAATGTGAATAATCCTATATTGCAATAATTGGTATATTGTATATATAAGAGACTGAGTATGGGGTCAGTCCGTTTTTCTCATTTTTTCATAAATGTGGGCAACTGAATATTTAGGTTTTTATGATGACAGTGAACATTTTCAGAGTTGGGCATTTACTGTGACAAAGTATTAAAGATTCATGAAAGAGACCCTGTAAATGGACGATCATTTCTGGTCTAGAGTACAAAAGAGTGGTTTGTTACCAACATGACTGGCTTCATAATTAATACTGTAATACCAATGAATGTTAATAGAATTGGCCAATTAATTTGGCGGGGTCATAGCAGTAATCTACTTATGGAACGTTATAGTTCATCACCAGTAAATTTGGATTAACAATCATTACTAGGTCAGAATCCTTCCCTCCCAACTCAAACAATGTCAACTATTTGGAGTCGCCTATTACTGGCTCGGCTACCTCATTCCTTAGTCATACCGTGTCGCTATATAACACTCTAAATCCTGGTACAGCTAATGGCTGCACTGTACTTTGCTTTAATGTTGCTTATTCCAATCTTCCATCTAGGTGTCTCTGTTCTTAAAAGAGCATAGATAGGATTTCAGAGAAATTAGCATTTAGTGGATTTTATAGCATTATTTGCACAATTCTGAATGCAAGTTTCTATGTTGTTTCTATGTTCTATTGTTTCATAGCTTACGGCGATTCCTCAGATTAAAAGCCTGTTTTCGATCGTAAAATATGTAAAACCTCTTTAAACATTCGACGATATTTTCATTGACGTTTTCCAAGCTGCGATCTAATTCAGTATTTATTTAAGTAATCGCTGTGCCACGGTAACGGTTCATGAATTATTAACGAACACCCGTTTTAACTTTGTTAAGGCTCAGCCGTTTGTTCCACGGAACGAGGAGCGCTCTGTTTACAAGGTAAACGACTTATTCAGTGCGTCTGAATAAAGACGGGAAACATCTTCTTATTTCAACTCGAGGGGACGTGGACGTCGTGATGTAAATGGTCCCTGGTGATTTAAATCTAATTTCAATGTGTCTTTTTCTGGAGGATGGAATACGTTGAATTCATTCAGATTGCAGTCTCGTTTAATTGCATACTCGACTTCGTTCGAAGACTACCGCCACCCATTTACAGTTGGAAAATTTCATTTTTATATCACGACCACGTATTTCCATCTTCTGTCCATATTTCACTTTTTCACAGTACAAATGTTGCCCATAGTTTGGTGATATAAAAATACAATATACAGGGTGGTTGGTAACTGGTGGTACAAACGGAAAGGGGGTGATTCTACGCGAAAAGAGAAGTCGAAAATATAGAATAAAAATTTTTTTTTTAATTTTTCCATCGAGACAACGATCTACAGTGAGATCCGTTATAACGAGACGTGATAAAGTGCACGCGTACCGAGCGAAAATTCAAAGTCGATTTTCTCGAAAATAAAGCCTCGAACGAAAAATTTTTATTCTATATTTTCCACTTCTTTTTTCGCCTAGAATCACCCCCTTTCCGCTTGTACCATCAGTTACCAACCACCCTGTATTTTTTGTGAATAGTAGACAAAATTTTCTTCTTATCCTTTGAAAATATATTTCTATCTCTACGTGCATCCACCTAATCTAAACCCAAGGACATTTTTCTGTGATTAAATATGTAGTATCGTAAATATAATATTATTCGCAGCACTACAGAAAAGTTGAGTCTATTGATCAATCTAACGTTCTGATGTTTCTTCTTTTTTTTTGATGGATTACGTACCTAACATAATCTGTCGTATGACTGCGCAGTCACAGAAACGCCATAAATCGCGCTGAATTTCGAACTTTCTTATATATTCGTCTCCAGGGCTATAAATAAATAAGTTTACGAGGTATTATGTCAGTTTTCCTTACTTGTTTCCTTACTTTTCTATACTGTCAGAATATGGTCAATTCGTAATTCTTCGCAGCAGCATTATATATTTACAATGTTACATTTTTGAAGATTTGAATAATTTTTTTGTAAAATATATGAATAAAGTTATGTTTGTGTACTTTCCATTCTTGTTTCTTTGATATGCATTTTATTTCTAGCCGTCTGTAATTTTTCCTTGAAACCTAACCTAACTCACGGAAAGAGACTCAGACCTAACATAACCAACTACTTTGATTATTTACAGAAATAACATAAATCACGTTTAGCTTTGAATGTTTCTCATAGACTGAACAGTACAGTGCACTTAGGTCACATTCGCCGTATCTGGTTTTCCTCATTTCCGTATAGTACACTGAGAGATACTTGTTGCTGAGCTCTAACCTAACCTAACCTAACCGAGTGATTTCGACATTCTATTTTCAGATGAAAAGTTTTTATCGGCCGTCCTACGGATGTTCTTCGAACCTCAGAGGATTAATAACGCTGTCGTTGGATTAAGATGGTCGAGCTAATTCCCCTTAAAAGATTATTTTCCACGGCGGTGAAAAAGCTGCACGTATTAAATTCCAGCAGATAAGCTCGACTCCTTTTAAGTAATTGAACCCAATCCTGGAGTAAGTGTGAACGCTGATTATTCCTTTTTCCACGACATTCTTCGCCGAGAGCTATGCAAATTGCGATAAGCCATTTTGTGCAATTAACACGTCCCATCTCGAACACGCTTTTCATTCGGAACAAATTATGGACTTCGATGAGGGAACTTCTAAGAGAGTTTCCGACAGCTAGGCTCTCTTTGTTCCTGGTTTTCAATGGTTTCAGACCTGTTTGGAGCTCTGAGTGTGAGAGAATCTACATGAATCCGATTCGTGTAATTATAAGTTCCGACGGATATGGAGATTGTTTTTAAAATATTCATATTTCTTCTCAATTTATACGGAGAGTAAATCAAAGTTATGGTATTTTATATTATTAGTACATTAACATTGGAATTTATACTTATATTTACATTAAAATTTATATTCGCTTCGAAATCATTATTGTAGGTTAAAATCACGTTATTAAGAATTATTTTATAAGTATACTCTATGTGCATAACAGGTGTGCAAACAATAGAATGATACTAATTCTTATGATCTCACAAAAAATTACTATTTTTCCTACTAAATTAAGATGCTAATTAAATTACTTATTCGAGTCTAAATACTACAGCAAGCCAATATTGAAAGACAAATAGGTTAGGAAATACTCGCTAGATCCTAACCTAAATTAACCAAATTAAGTTAGGTTAGATTAGATTAAAATACCATTTCTCTTATCTAGAAACGAAGTATAAAATCACTTTAATTATATTAAGACATAAAATTGTTCTTATTTGTTGATGGAATCCATCCAGTTTAATAAGGTTTGCTAAGGTTATTAACCCTTGATCTTTTGAGAAAGGATCCATCTTCTTAGAAATCTCGTTGTTCGAGGATGATAAATTCTTTCGCGACGAGTATTACGATTTTGCGTCTTCGTCTTTGATACCAATAGATACAGCCAGGTCAGGCTTTCAGAGTCTCGTGATTTTTCTATACCGCCTTTATAAAGAAACGCTCTCAGACTCGATAAATCAGCGATACCTTCATCCTGCCTCTCCTTTGTAGTCGCTTTTCTTCCTAGAATCGTTCTTGCTACGATGATAGAGCCAAAGGGTTCATCTTGTTTCCTGTTAATTGCTGACTTTACCGTCTCACGATGGCTTCCTTCCATTATTTCCCTCCATTTCCTAAGATTTTAAAAGGTTTATTCAAATACAACTTCTGGTGTGTACGTTTCCACTGCAATCCCACTCTTATATCCGGTACAATTTTAATAAAAATCTATTTTCTCATAATGCTTCTCCTTTGAAGGCTGCGTGAAAAACGATTCTTTTTAAAGAATCATAAGAGGTCCATAGAATAATAACTGGAGACCCTTTCTTGATAGACAACTTGATTCAACCCAGAGTTTCCATTTGCATCTAGTTAAATTTCAAAGATTGCTTGAAAATTCACTTTCTCGCAATGACCCGTGGATGCTACGATAATGTTAATTTTCTCATTAAAATTTGGAGCAATTTACAGAATTATACTCGGAGGCCATTTATTGATACTTTACCTGGTTCAGTTCTCAGGTTTTTTAATACTACATACATAGATGGTTAAACTTCAAAGGCCGCTCGAAAAAATATAATGTAATTCACTAGCTGGTAATGCAACACGCGGCTCAAATCGGACAGGACTTTAACGCGCCTCGAGACTTCAGAAATCGCGTTACTATATCGAATTAAAAAGCAGCCAGCCGACATTTTATTCGATGACCGAATAATTGGAGCACTCGCTTTCAATTATCCCGCGCTTTTATCCTCCCCCCCCCCTCCTCATTCTCAGCTTTAGCGTCCAGAAATCCCCGATTGCTTTTTCCGATAAGCGTTACCAACTATCGTTCGTCGACTGTCACCAATTTAAGGCGGAAATGATAAGTAATCTAGAGATATTAAATAAAATCCCTAAATAATGTTTCATTTAAATAATGTGTCATTTCTAGAATGTCAAGAATTTGAAACACTGATAAATTCAGGGTTCTGTGAATTTTATACACTTCAGAAGCAATGGTTCCAGAAATTCCCCTAGAATTTGACTTGCATATGAAATCCTGTTATTAGTAGATGCTTAATTGCAATGACTTTCATTCAAAAAATTACAAATCACTTTCAGTAGACGTAAAATAACTTTCATAGAAAAGTGAATAGATTTTTCGTCCAAGAAAATAATTCTATAAAATCGAAGATCGGAAAGAATCTTTTCGATCAGTTAATTAATTACAATTAATTTTTAATCAACTTTAACAACACTCTACTACAATTTTAACATTATGACAACAGTCGCAAAAGGGTAGAAACGTAATAATATAGAAAACTAGAAAATTTTTACGAACCTTTTGATCATAACCTCTGTTTCATTCAACGTAAAATAATATCGTGCCGCACAGTGAATAAAAATCCTGTTGCACAATAGAAATCCAAAACACAATACACTCGGAATTTAATTTCGCGAACCAGATTGTAGGAATCACGAAACACTCTTTTTTTTTTAACGTGTTCTCGTTTATTTAACGCGACGATCCGAACCGAACGGAGAGAGCAAAAGAACTAATAAAAGAGTCTTAATCGAACCATGCGAATTATGAACTTGGCGAGAAGAGGTCGAAAATATAAGATCAAAATTTTCCCTCATCGGAATTTGTCGACCTAGACAAAGAGAATCTTTCCACGCCTGACATAATTCTAATTTCAATCATCGACAACTGGAACACTGTAGAACAGGAAACGGAAACGATAATCGGAGACAGTAAATATCGATGAATATCGATGAATATCGATCGAACTTCCATTATGCGAGTTATGGCGGGATTCTCTTACAAATTACATGAGCGGAGAAAAGTATTCCGTAAAATGAAGAGGATTTGAATATCACATCAATCTTTTATTCATTTTTAATAATGGATCATTTATTTATGTTCAAATGTAGCTTCGAAATGAAATAAATAATATGTAGATAATAGAATTAAATAAATTGTTTGCAGAGAATTTTTTCATGTAGAACATAATTAAAAATTATACACTATCTATTAGCTATATTATCTATATCATCGTATTGTCTCTACAAATTATATTATTTTATTATCTAGATAATTTATATAACGCAATACAGTTTGTCGAATTATATTCTATATAAGAAAAGAGATTTGAAAAAATTTATTTACAATTGAAAACAACATCGTTAATATGAAAAAGATTTCCGTTCTAATCTTTTGTTGCAATAATAAAATGAAAATTTATTATTCTTATAAAATATTCGGATAAAAACATTTCACTGAAATCCTCCACAGCAATTACCATTGCTAATAAAACTCCACAGAATATAATTAATTATACAGAGAAGTTGGAAATGCAAATAATCTAGTTTTATACTTTTATACATTATAAAACTATTTATCAACCGTTGCAATTAATTTCGGCTAAATGGTAATCCAGATCTATTTATTATTCGGAATATTATTAAACTCTGCCTGAGGAAGTTGTTGGCACAAAACAGGGAACAAATTGAGCAACAGCTCGACAGTATGCTATTAAAAAGCCGATACCGGTCCCACTTCCGATCCAAACCGACACGTGTAATGGTTTCAGACTTCCCTCAACTAATTAAACTTCCCGCCCAGTACCCGAATTATCCTTTGTTCGTGTCACGTGACAAAAACTTGCCATCACAAAGGCTACGAGCTTTCGATCCGTTTAGCAACTCTGTTTAACGTACATCGATATACCGATATAGAATCGTGGTTACTTGAAATTTGCTTGTTCATCAGCTAAAGGTGTTTCTGTGGTGATTTTACATGGTGGTTCGAATAGAGAATTGAAGGCTGCGGTGAGTCTAAAATACTTTGTCTAGAAATGATCATTTTCGTGCGTTCTCGACACGTTTGCGTGATCTATGCAAACTTTTATTCATTGAATTTCTTATTTTCTTTTGTTTTTTAAAGCAGATCTAAATGTGAAATGTCTTTATATCTTAGTCATTCACATTAGCCTGTTGCTTTTTTGGCTAATTAATTAGAGTAATTAGTCATGCTAATGATATGGTGTGGCTGGTTTAACCTATATACATACATCATTTCATGTTATCTTTCTTCTACAAGGGTTTAGTTTTTTTTTCAAAATACATATAAAATTCTTTGGGATCTCTTAACCTTCAATATTGATGTTATTATATATGTGAATGTTTAGATATTAATAATATAATTGAACAGATATGAGAAAAATCTCATTTGACTTGAAAATTTAAAGATTAATAATCTCATTCTTTTAATTTAAATATAAAGATTCTTAAAGTATATTTAAGTGTCTTCATTGTTTAAAAGTGTAGAACTTGTTAACATAAAATTTAATATGAAGTTTTCAGGGAAGAAAATTCCTTGAAAGTATTATATGGAGCCTTCTAGAATATTTAAATATCAAAGAAAGATTAATTCTTTGGGAATAAGAGAGAAATATTCTTTGGGGTATGTTGGCTTGGTTTTAAATTAAAATTTACATTTAAATTTTCAAGTTCAACTGTTATAAATTCTTGCTTTAATGAGATCTTTTTATATCATCTCTTATAAAACCAAAAGTGAAGAATCCATCCACAATAGTGGCTATATATTTTTTTGTACATGTCTTATAGAGTAAGAAAAGTTAATGAGCAGGAATAAGAATAGAAATATAGTACAATGAGATTGAAATATCATTTTATAAAAGAACATAATTTACTGATAATTCAGATGATTTAAGTGAAAACAGGGAATATCTCTGGTCAGTTATTAAAAGTAAATCAATAGAGCACAATCTAAGACTGGTTTTGGAAATGAAACTCTATTATAACTGCATGAGTAGAAGCAAACTTATAGAACATGATTAATAGAACCAGACCAACAGAAGCTGACAAGTTGAAATGTACAAGTATAATTTGATTAACAGAATTTCATTAGAAATTTTGATCAGAGAATTATATTCAGCTAGAGTAGATTAATAAAACATGGGGTTTGACGTGCACCGCTGTTTATTTACATAATGGAAATTAATCATTGTAGTTTAATCAATAACAATTAATCAACTACCACTTGAATTAGATTAACAAAACATATGAAATTGAATTTTCGTTAATCCCCACAGTGACATTTGTTTAATAAGCTTATGTACGTAGTTACAATATTTGCAAGAATTTATTTAGTGAATTTTTAACTATATTGTGTAAAATTTACAATAAAAACTATTTCGAATAAAAATAGACGTCAGATAAAGATTAAATGATATAAAATTAGACTGAGTGATATAAAAATAGATTAAATGAAATGATATAAAGCTAATGTTCTAACGTTCCAAGCGTTTATCGTTTCGTGTATCGATAAGAATTGCCAGATAACAAGGGTGACGGTCTTTGAGGTGGAAAGTTGGACGGCCTGTATCGATTCGAAATTTGAAATGCTAATTTTCTCGTGCGGACGCCGATAATTTTATCGAAGTACGAAATAAACGATAGTAAACAGAACACTGAAAATTACATTGTACGAAATATCGTAATATTTTATGCGAACTTGGGCATACTTTTAAAACAACATTATCGATCGCCTTTTTACTAACAACAAATATTAAGCCTCGATAATTCATGTTATAAGTAATACTTTTATTTGAAATATTTCTCTCTTACGCTTTCTTATCCCTTCTCAAAAAATATGGTAAGATACGCAGGTTTTAATGTTATTAAAAATATGATAAGTTAGGAGAAGACAGAAGGGTAAAACGAGGCTATTGGGGATCAAAGTTAATTTTACACATGCAGTCGGCCCTGTAATGGCGACCTTCGTCGCCTCGTTGCCGCGTGTAATGCCAACCTTTCTGTGCCAAAAGCGACACATAGGATAAGATTCTTTTGCCTTCGTCGGCCACGTGAACTCATCGTTCAAGATTTTATGCCTGCTTGATGAAAACCTGTCCTTTGCAACAAATTATATCCTATCAAACATTCTTGAAATTATATAGAACCTTTTTGTGTGCTACGTCCTATGTTGGCAGCAATTCAACTACGTTTTCGGCCATCTTTGTTTCGACGGAAAGAATCATCGTTACACCTGAAATTAAATAGAAATTTTCCATGTTGGATGTATATTTTTATCAACAATCTTTTTAATCGAAGAGAACCAAATTTTAGTTGTAAAAAGTCACTCTTATTTTTACATTTGTATGAGTCGATAGAGAGACAAGGTGACATTACTACGGTGTTAGTGAAGCATCAAAATGTTTCCTGCAACACGTATAATATATTCATAAAAGGTTTCTAAAAATGTTCCACTACTTCCACGAGCTATCCAAGTTCGGCTGTATTTTTATTTGCTATTTTTATGCCATTGTTAGAGATCGGTATCATCGCGTAAAGGGGGTACCGTTCGACATTATAAATAATGACCGTCGAAATCGATAAACACAGGGATCGACTGGAAGGTTCGTGGTAGTAGACTCTTCGGCAACAATTGACAAACAATCGTTCGTCTTAAAAGAAGAAGAAAAAAACTAGGATCAATATTTCGTTTGAAAGAAAATAGGTTTACTGCCATCATAAATTTCGACGGCGCCCTCGAGATACACCCTCGATCCCATCTCCGATTCTAAGTCGAAATTGTTCCCAGAAAATAGTCGAGAAACCATCGACTATTAGTTCTTCCAAGCAATTGTTGGCTAAGAAAAGCTTCAGCCGTTTGGTCCCTACAGGATGTTTCAAAATTTCGTTGAACTTATTTATATGAATTTCAGAGAATAGTTGTAAAGAAATATAGAAATATAGAATATTTTAAACTGCCATTTCGCGAGATACAATTTTTCAGGTTTGAAAAGAAAATTAAAAAGGCAGCAAGTCCTTTGACAGATAACTGTCAGAGTCCTACTAATATCTGGCTATATTAATTAAATATAATATAAGGTCTTTCTATAAGAAGAAATTTCATTTAACTTAATTACTCACTTGAAACTTGACTACTTGACAAGAAAAAATTTGTCAAGTGTGAAAACAAGTCACTAAGACGTAGGAAAGTTTTTAGTAGAAAACTGGTTACCTCTCTCTAACATCGACTTACTTATTTTGCTTAATTGTTCATCCTACGACTATAATGTATTTATTACTAGGGCAATTTTAAAAATGGCGAAATTCGGGACGACAAAATTTATCAGGTTCGAGAAAGACGAAGGTCCATCGATAGACGATCATCTAACGTACCAACATTTGCCTATTTATACGAACAAAGTGGATCTGATCTAACGAAACTCTGGAAATTTGCATGGGAGAAGAATATTTTTTAGGGGGAAAAGAATATTCCGTTAACATCAGGTGCACTGCTCTATACGTGTGCATTAACCAAGTGAAACTTTCTACAACTCGGTATGAAAGGAATATCCTTGAAAAAAAAGACCGTAGCAAAAATGCAAGGAAGAAAAGCCATAAATGACAAAAACTTGAGATTAGAAAGGCCTGTAGAGGAAATACAGGTGCGATGTTTGTCATTCGTCAACGAATTTCACGCTTTATTAAGTTCGTCAAGCATCGCATCAAAGCGTAGTCCAGCCACTGACGCAAACAGAGCTCAAAATTTCGTGCTCGTCAAGCTATACAGAGTAGCTAAAGCTAGCGCCGAGGAGTTTTCCGGTTGGCAGAACTGGAAGGCCTAGCATTAACTCGCATTCGTTCCTTTACAATGCTAATCCTAATTTGCAAGTGAAACGGTCGCAAATCGGCTATTTCTGTGGTTTTACCCTCGTCTCATACCCTCGTTCCAAGAAATTTCGTTAATTCTTCATAGGAAAAATCCCCCCTCCCCATCAGAGAGATGCTTTAGTATCCTTTTCAAGAATTCTATCCGAGAAAAGTGGGACAGGGATTGAAACTTCGTAAAGAAACCCCTTTTCAGCCTTTTCTGAGACGTGCCAAGGAATTTCAGCTATAGTTGTCGGTCGATTATTTGTCTCTCACCGCGAAAAATGCCGCGTCTTCCGTTATTTCTTATTTTACACGTATTTTTAGAAAATGTTTAGTCGAATTGGTTAGCAAGTCTCTGGTAAAATTTGCGATTCACGCGTGTCCCAATGGAAACTTCAAATTTATCGATCAATTGTACCGAACCGTGTAGAAAATATCAGTCCTAACCTCAAAATGATCATCTTTGATCTAGCAACAAGAGAAAGGGGCGTTCCTTTCCTGCAATTCTAAAATCCTTTATGATTCGCCTTCTAAATTCTACGATCTGCGATTCAGAAATAAATAGTTGCAAAAGCGAGTACGTTGGCAGCTACTCTGCCTCCGTTAATCGAATAACGTGTCAGTGTCCTAACCTCCAAATCTCCAATAACCTCCAATTTAGAAATAAACAGTTCGTACGATAAAAACGCTGCCAATTGCTTCGTATCTTTTAGTGACGCGTCATCCTAACCTCAAAATAGAATTCCAGAGAGCGGCTGTTTACGTCAATTGGGATCGAACGTGAATCGCGGAATAATTTTATTATGGACTCGCGAGTGATTTGCAGGGTTCCGTTCGATCGATTTTACGAGGGAAACCGAGAAACGGTGAGCATCGAATGCCAAAATGGCTAAAATTTGGAACAGATTCAGGGTGAACGATGAAAAGGTCAGTACGACATCCTCCGTCCGACGTCTAGTAATATCGTTCCGGCTTATTCGCTTGCTTTTAATTTATCGGTATATTTACAGGAGTTGCTTCTGCACGCGTCGTTCCATGCCTGCCATTGTTTGCGCACGTTCCCAGATTTATTAATACTATACATCTCGTCGAATGATCCGGTTGGGAAAGTTAAATAAAAATTGGTTTCTCTGGTCGAAAACTGGAAATTGAGCCGGATATCTACACCATTTGCGCATCCTTTATTGGCTGAAATATTTTTTGCCGTCTCGTATACACAATCAAATCGCGAATTACTGTTTGTACAGTTTCAAACTTCATCGATATCGGCCAATTTTACATATTCATGTTCCAACTTCAATCTTCGAATTTAATGACGAATTAAACGGAATCTAAATGGACAGGCTGAATGTTCGAGCATTTATGGAAAATTTAAACGTACAAAATGTATAGGACACGCAAAGACGTACGAAATATGCGTAAACAGATACAGCCAGTTGCAAAAGTTTACGCGTGTCCGTTAATTTTGAAATATCGTTGCGAAGAGTTTATCTCTGGTTAGATTTTTTGCTTAGACGCATGTTTTAAATTTGTTCTATTAAATATGAATATAGATATATTAAAGAGAAGCGCAAAATACAATTCACGCTCTCGTCGTATTTCCATGAAATCGTAAAAAAGTTAGATCTAACATCATATTAATTATCTCATGGACCTAAAATGTTTTTCTGGTATCGACGGAATTAAAAGTTTCGTAATTTCGTGTTAAGACTTCCGCGAGTTAGATCTTGTATAATTCAACAATTTTTCAAATACAAAAATTGTTAAACGTTTAACGCTTAACATGTAAGCGATAATTCCGAGACAAAGTGCATTTTTAGTTTCTCCAGATAAGAAGAGTTAACTTTTGCAACGAACTGTACTTCGTACGATAAAATAAATATCCACTTGGCTTCTATTTATTTAATTACATTCATAAAGCTACCAATCTGCTTGAGCACAATCCTGTTTCGAAAGAATAAATATTCATCGAATACAGTAGATTTATGTTTTTATTAGTCACAGTCGACAAGTGTGGAAATTTATTAGGTTATCGAAAAATCGAGAATATAGGTTACGACAAGAACCCACGTTCGACGTACTCTCACCTAATTCCAACAGTGAATAATAAAAAGCCTTTTAATTAGAAACATGTTGCTTTCAAAGTTTATTGCTTTCCTTTTTCCTGTTACCTGTCGAACCATTTTCTGACTTAATTAAAAGCGTTTCCAAGCTCGTAACTCCAACGTAACAGTGCAACAGTGTACCGTATATAAATTGCCCAAATGTGTCTTGTGATTTTCCTAGGGACTTTTTATCCGTTCAACAAACCAGTCGAAAAAAGAATGGTCCTACGCAAGGAACGAGTTCAGTGTTGAAAGATCAGAGATCAGAGACGAGAATTGAAAAGCTTTTTCGCGGATTAGAATGGTAATTTCGAAGCCATAAATCACGACACACGCGAAACACTGCGAGGATCAAACGAAACCTTTTCGATGTTGCGTGTTCGGTCGCGATTAAGCAGATAATCCTATCAAATTTCATCTGGATATTAATCTCAGAAACAGGATTCGTTCTTAATTACGTAACCGACCAGGCGCCGTGATTTATCTGGCCAATGAAATTAATGGAATCACGTGTTTACCGATGGAATTGTAGCGAGATGTGGTGGTTGAAATACGACCGTATTATCTCGAGGAAAAAGTGTATATATTCATTGATGGCGAGATATCGTGAAATCGTAAAAATTAATCAGACGCTAGGATTTACGTATTTCCAGAACCTGAAACGCTAATTTGGAAGATACATAGTATGATAAGAGAGTCGAGGTCGTGTTCAGCACACTATGCTATTGATTGCCAATTGTTTCTTCCTTTACAGTATAACCGTAATAGTTTTAACAAATATAGTATAGCACTTTTTCTTCTTCCAATTGTCTGCCAAACGAATTGCAATAATTTCCACACTTTCTGAACAGGCATCTCTGATAGATAGCGAACCTGGGATAAGCAAGAGCTAATATCTAGCAAGTCACCCAGCTACTCTGACAAACGACGGTTAATTTCATTTCATTCTTCAGCGAATCCTCACGAGGTTGCAAGTCGAAAAAATAAGTATATCTCGACTATGTAAATTACACCACAACTTGGAATGGCTGTACGTATAAGAAAAGATCTCGGGCCATCAGCGTATCGCTGAGAATCGGTTGAGATCGCCGCAAAAGTTTCCATTTACACGAAACTGTCGCCAAACTTGGGATTATCCTCGACCAATAAATTTCAGAGTACAAACGCGATAGCCTCAAGCATCCTGCAAATCCCTACACGTGTCTACAATCGTTTTTCGCTACAGTGAAGCTCCGCGGACTTCCACTATCTGCCTGTGGCAACGAAAAACCTGGAAATTTCGGCAAGGACCAAGGGGAAAGAGGCCGAGACCCATTGTAGATGGAGAAAGCCGATGCTGCGGGCATAAAAACAGGGCAAAGAAAGGGAAAGCGAAACACAGAAAGGCCATTCGACAGGATGTATCGTTGGTAAGATACAACTGAGGATGGAAATGGGGTCTGACGATTCGATAACCGCTTTTCCTCTCAGCGAAATGCTGTTTATTACGCAACTAACTGCCTGCCAAGACTGTGGCTTTCTTCTACCCATTCGTGTTTCCATAAATGGAGAGCAAAATGCTCACTGTGGATGCTACTCCTCGTTCAGAAGGTCTCGATGATTGCCTCTTACGAGCTGCTGAAGCCAGGCAATGAGGATTTTCGAGATACCCGTCGCTTATCCTCCAACTTTTCCACAAACAAATTGAAGACGATGAGCCTAACTCTTGTATATCAATGACTGGATCATACGGGACCTAACATTTCAGGATGATGATGATGATTGGAAGATGTATTATTGCGTATCTTTGATATTTTCAGGGGATAAGTCGAGGATGATGATATGAGGATGGTTATTGCACGATACAGCTGGGTCGAAGAGGACCCAATATTTGACAATTTATTAACAATATTGAATTTGTTGGTTGCCAAATATATCGGATTTTTTGAAGATGAAAAACGAGGATGATTTCGATTCTTGCGAAGTGATGTCCAAGTGAGCGTAGAAACGCAGAAACTGCCATGGAAAAGAAGCATAATTGACCATGATCATTCTCAATACAAGGCGCCCACACACGCACGCGTTATTTTCTGTACAAAGATCACTCGATCGTAGAATTTCAACATTGCGTATAATCGGAACAAAGTCTCGTCATAGATCTCGCGTCTTTTTCAAAAACAGCCTGTCCGATAAATATTTGCGTTACTGACATTAACAACGAGTAACATTTATTATTAACCCAGCCTCGTGTTTAGGGTTTCGATCGATGAAAGATTAAAGAGACGTCTGAATTTTACACGACAGCTGTAACTGGCAACGTTAAACACACTGTGCGAGCTTCGGAACGAGTGTGCCCATAAATAGCACCTGTTCTATTAGCGGAGAATCTACAGGCAGACAAACGCGTCCCGAGCATAGAGCTCGATGTGCACTGTCCTTTATGCACCTCGGTCGCTTTACAACAACAATACGCGCACAATTTCTACAATTTGTATAAATATTGTCAAGGTACAGCAATTAATGGCAAACCGAGATCAGAAATGGTGCTCGCTGTCTTCTTCTGCAGTCCACTCGTGCGTATCACGTGAAACACAAATTGTCTATTTCAAATCTTATTGATGGCACGTTAAAATGAACTGTGCATTTCATTTCTTCGTTTCATTCGCTTCAACATTTCATTTTATTCATATTAGTATTTAAGATTAGTTAGCACTACTATATTAGGTTGCCACCTAATGACAAAACCCGCAATCACTTAGTTGCCAACACAATACATGAACTGTGCATTTCATTTCTTCATTTCATTCATTTCAACATTTCATTTCATTCATATTAGTACCTAAATTAATTAGCGCTTCACTGCCACCTAATGACAAAACCCTCAATCACTTAGTTACCAACCCAATAGATGAACTATGCATTTCATTTCTTCATTTCATTCATTTCAACATTTCATTTTATTCATTTCAACATTTCATTTCATTCATATTAGTACCTAAATTAATTAGCACTGCTATTGGGTTGGCAACTAAGTGATTGCGGGTTTTGGCATTGCCACCTAATGACAAAACCCGCAATCACTTAGTTGCCAACACAATACATGAACTGTGCATTTCATTTCTTCATTTCATTCATTTCAACATTTCATTTCATTCATATTAGTACCTAAATTAATTAGAGCTTCATTGCCACCTAATGACAAAACCCTCAATCACTTAGTTACCAACCCAATAGATGAACTATGCATTTCATTTCTTCATTTCATTCATTTCAACATTTCATTTTATTCATTTCAACATTTCATTTCATTCATATTAGTACCTAAATTAATTAGCACTGCTATTGGGTTGGCAACTAAGTGATTGCGGGTTTTGGCATTGCCACCTAATGACAAAGCCCGCAATCACTTAGTTGCCAACCATTTTACAAGTAAATTTTATCGAGTCGCTAGGATGGAAGAGATCCCGAGTCGTTGCATTTGTAACGTTGAAACAACAATGTTTGTGTCAACGGGAAGCAAATGACTACACACTTTTGAACGGTAGTGTACAGAGGGAATAGACAAATAACCGGGGTAGACACCGATCGAATCGTCAAGAACAAAGACCACTGTGGCTGGGTCCTGTCTAGAGCTGCAAAAGCGGAAAAAGTTTCAACTTCCAGTGGAATTAGATTTCACAACTTGAAAGCAGTCTGAGACTGTGTCGGCCGATGGGAATCGCGGCAACTCGACTTTGATCGAGCGTATAACGCCCAAGAAGAAAAAGGAAACACAGTGAATATTGCAGGGTTACAGCAAGACCTGGTGACTCGGTTCTTCTCGGGTTTCCAAGTTGTAGAAACTTGGTCAATCGACACAGGTCGAAGTGGTTAAATACCTGTTTTACGATCTCAGGCGACGTGCAAAATGAGTTTCGAAAATTGAAACGACACATTTTCAAAGATTATGTCAGCTAGAAAAATATTGAAAATCTCATGGAAATCGATTGACGCAGAGACAAGCAACATGGAAAAAATGGACAAAAACGTGGACTTGTTACGGTTGTGGGTCGAAAGTCGTAGAAAATCGTGGTTTTTATCGTTTTCAACAGTTTGTAGCTCGTAGCAACGTTAACCGATTTCGATGAAGTTTTCACTGCAAACCCGGATGGGAAAATTGGAAAAAGCGACCTTTACTCTTTTCTTCGCGACTGACAAGTATTGAATTTGTTTCGAAATTTTGTTTGCGCCTCATCTAGTCAACGATCCTTGCAGCCTCTCGAAAAATATTGTCATTGTTCCATGAAATTTTTTGAAAACGTTATTTCAAAAGGCTTTTCAATGCTTTCGTCAGCCACTCTGTATATCATCAAAGGTAGAATACACGTTGTAGATTTTTAGTAGGCGAAACAAATCTCTGTTTAATCGTTTCGATGGAAATATTGGGTTATTGGCAACTAAGTGATTGCGGGTTTTGTCAGTACCATCTAACGACAAAATCCGCAATCACTTAGTTGCCAACCCAACATAACCTTTATTTTTCAACGTGTTTCGCTTCGCCAAATTAATTTGCCAGATAAACGGCTGGTTTGTAGCAACGATTTTTAATAATTGTTTTCCAGCAATGCGAGAATGGAATAAGCATACTGAGAAATTGTCGAGCCTAAATACCATTAATAGTTTGGATTAATTGAGAGATGATTGAGGTGATCGCTACGCTCGGCTGGCTGCATTCTTCGCGAGTTTGCATTCCAGTTTCTCATAACTTCTCCGTCAATTTCGAGGGACAGCTAACGTTCGAGGTAAACTACTTTTGACCCACGATGTGGCTTTTCTCTTTTTTGAGGCCTCAGGGCACTTAGATCGTACGATGGTGAAACTTAATTTCTTCAAGAACAACGTTTTTCCATACCATAGAAATTTCCAAATCTCCTGCAACACAGGGCTTCGAACGAAAAACTTTACATTCTGCATTTTCAATTTCTTCTTCAATCTACGGTAACTTTCTGTCGATTGTTCAACGGTGTTCGAGTGGAACCAAAGATTAGCCAAATTCACGCGCACTTGACAAGTTTCCCAAGTCGACGAGGCAAGTTTTCCCAGAAACGAGGTTCTAACCGAACAAATGTCATTTCTTCTGCTGTTCAACTAGGTTGGCAACTAAGTGATTGCGGATTTTGTCATTACCACCTAATGGCAAAACCCGCAATCACTTAGTTGCCAACCCAATACCATTCTTTTTCACTTGTGTCTTATTTATCTATCAAAAAAACACGTTTCAAAATTAAGACTATCATCCACCTATTATATTTATTATTCTACCTTCTGACGTGTTCGTCATCGCTAAGCAGGAGCCTAAATTAATCAAAGGGAAAATGTGCTACAGTAGATTTGCGGTACTGAAAACACTTGTCGGTCTTCCTGACCGCTCCACTTCGAAATATTAATTTATCCCGGCTGCCAGCAACTCCGGAGAAGCCTTCTACGTACCGATTGTCACGTAGATCAGCTTTGACCGCGATCTAACCCGCTGGCGGAATTCATCGATTCATCAGAATAGGCGGTTTTTTTTAGCGGCTACGCCGCTATTTAATTGGATACGGTCCAAACAGGTGGAATTAAAATGGCTAGCCAAAGGGATCTCTCTATTTTCCAGATAATAGGAAAAGTAAAGGACGGAGAGTCGCGTTTTCATTGATTCATCTCTAGCCCCGGAGTACTAATACTTTTTTTTTTTTTTTTTTTTTGGTTGAAACGCCCTGTCCACCATTTCGAAATATCGCAAAAAATTGAAGCTGTATATTATCTTTGTTTTCCTTCGGTCGATTTAAAAAATATTTCATTGTTATTTATGTAACAGTGTGTACAGGGTGTCTTGGTAAGCGTGATATACTCGACACAGAGGTGATTCTGCGTGAAAAAAGCCGGTAGAAAACGTGGAATAAAATCTGTTCGTACGACGTTACGTTTCTGAGACGATGGAGTTTCAAAAATTTGACAAATGTACCTCGAATTTGCTAATTTCGAATTAATCGACAGCGGATAAAAATCAACGGAGAATCGTTCTACCTGTGAAAACAAGTAAAAAGCGTGGAATACAATTTTTTCAGAAGACACTTCGTTTCGGAGAAAATGAAATTTACAAATTGTTCGGTAAACACCTCCAAATCTATCTTTTTCTCTTTTTAAAGATAGAAAAGTTGTATTCTACGTTTCTCACTTATTTTTACGCGTAAAATAATCCCCTGCATCGACAGATAACATACTCATTCGTAGCCGGTCGATATTTCGAACGTACCCGAGAAATTTCCAAGTTCAACCTCGTCAAACACCGTCAAACCTCGTGCGAACGAACTTTATCATACGCCCCGCACATTTTCTTTCACGTACGATCATTCCCCTGACGATAGAACCACGATTACTATACCGTCGATAATATCGATCGTGTCTAGTCTGAAGAAGTTTGAACTGGTTTGACAACGTTTCTGACAAAATTGTACCATCGATATTGGTTTGGCAACCAAGTAATTGCGGATTTTGTCAATACCACCTAATGACAATATCCGCAATCACTTAGTTGTCAACCCGATATTATTCACCGATCCCTTACAAACCCATGTTCATCGAAGAATCGAGGTTTTTTCACGTCGCAGAGAACCGGCTAGAATTTGATAAAAAAGAAGCAGTGGAACGAGGTTCGGTATCTGTTGCGGGTAATGGCAAGTGGTTTTTTCACTCGAGGTTAATCTAAAGAGACGAGGCTGCGCCCGTGTTTGATCTAGTTGTATGGCTCGTTTGAAGAAACCTTGGCGTTTACGATCAAGGCAACCAATATGAGATTATCCCCATGCCATGTTCGTAGGAAACTGGTGTTTGCGTATGTTTGTGTACCGTGTGCTTTTTACACGCAGATCTTCCAACAAGATTTTCCCTTCCCTACGATATATTTTGAATTTCAAGAGAAATCTGTTTATCGACGTGCAAAGCAGATATTTTCCATCGGATCAGTTTGAAGCAATCGTTCGAAGCAAACGTTATGTTTGTGTGCTATTAACTGGCTAAATGTGGTTGCTTTGATCGCGAGAGAAATGATATGGAAGCTGAAGATGTTTTCGGCTATTAGCAGAGAAGTTTCGATGGGGCTGGCGTTGTTCGAACGAGTTGAGAGAAGTTTGAGAAGCAAGTTGCGTATTGTATGGAAGAAAATGCAGATGTCGTTGGCAGGCCGTGGATATTTATGTATATCGAACGTGTGGGAAATATACATTTATGCAAGCAAAGTATGGAAACACGCGCGATAAATATTATCAGGGATATTTGATATGCAGCGAGTCGTGAAACATTGAAATAAAAGGAGTTTCTTTCGTGCGAAATTAATCTTGAAAATAAATTTACTATGTGGGTCGCAGCTGTTTCTTCCTGGCAAATGATTAGTTCATCCGATGGATTAAAGCTAACAATTATAACATTGTCAATTGTTGAGAAACACGCGAGAAAAAATTATTCCGCTGATACGACTATAATACGTTCGATATAAAATTATCAAAGTGCTCGAACGTTTACGAAGAAACGAAGCATAAATTTGTGAGAAATAAATCTCGTGTCACAAGTCTGATGGTCGATGATTGCGATGATAAAAGACACGTATGTGTATGAAAATTAAATACTTCTGGGAAATGGCGATCAGAAAGCAACACACAGAGCATGTTGATTTTCGAAAAGCGGAAAGAGGATTTTCATGTTGCGTGAAATTGAACGACAACGATACTTGCAGCGATAGAAGAGACGAGAAGATTTCTCGATCCTCAAGTAAATTTCCCTAAATATACGTTTGGCTGGACGCGGATCTGATCGGCAGAGACCCGTAAAAGAATAATTGATAGCGACCAGGTAATCGTTGGAGGATGTCCAATTGCCTGATTGTATTTGTCAATGTCAGGCGGCTAGCTGGCCAGAAATTGTAGCAGCCCACGATAGCCAGAACAACAAGCAGAGGAAGCTGGCCTGCGTTTAGCAAACGCGCAAACAAATATCGAATTCGTCGAAAGTCAAATGAATCGCGAGATGCTTTCGTTTGACCAAAATCGAATTTTCTCTGTGGCTGAATGGTCGAATGAAAACTTTTCTTCTAAGCACTCTGTTTGCCACGGTCCACTGACGGAGAAAATATTCCGCTCAATCGCAAAGTTTCGTAGAATATTTTATTAATACAGCGAATCGAATCCAAACGAATCGAATAAAAATGAAACCAGGAGCAAGTGAAAAATAAATGGAATAAAAAGGAAAATATATTCATTGTGGTGGGTGAGCATTATTTTTGGTGAGAACAGAATCGTTCTATGATATTTATCGTAGTAATCTAATGTAATCGTTACGATTGCTTTAAGACTTCTAACCACCGGATGATCTCTTAAGACACTGTTAATCTCTGAAGATCCTCGGATAAGAAACTGACGTTGGCTAAGAACTGGTTTCAGCTGTACCATATTCGTCTGCGATGTTGTCAGTGACCATCTTCTGGTTTATTTGCAAAATGGGATAAATAAGAAACCGACGACTGGGTCAAAAATGACCATTTTCTCAGTTTAATAACGCAAAGGTAAAAGAGAAACTTCCAGTCGATTATAAACAGTGTTATACATAAAGAGATAAAATCGTGGAAATAAATATGATATTCAAGCTACTTGTAGCACACTTTTACATTGCAAGGTGATAAATTACCTAGGTCGCTCATTAGCGTGTTAGAACACGCCCAATGGGACGAATATTTTAAGTACAACTAATTTTAACTTCGTCTAAACATTCTACTAAATCACGATTAAAAAGTTCTTACCCGTCGCCAAATGAAGAAACGTTGCCAATCTTGCTCCAACTCTTCCCACTAAGCTCGAGAACACCAGCGAAACTAAATGAAAATTAAAGAAAAAAAGATAACAAAATTAGTCCAGCAGCACGCAGAAGGATAAACCCAGTCCGATTATCGAGGAACGGTCGAGATGAAATTAGTTTTTCTGTTATTACACGCACTCACACGAGGTAAACGAACGAGCACGCGCGTTTACGTAGCGGAAATTTCAACATAGCGCACGTCCTCGCGCCACGAAGGCCCGCGCACCACTGACTCACTGCTCTCGTGTCGACGCCACGCGTAACATAGCACGCGGCCAACGAGTGGGGGTAAACGCACACTGGTGGGGATACGGATATTTCCACTAGTGTGTATTCTCGAACGCGAGTGGTGGAACTGTTTGAGCGCGTATTCTTTACGAATATCCGTTTCAGTATGAGAAAAAGAAACTAGACGACTGATTGTAGCGCGCGCGAGTGGATAATAGTAACGCGCATGCGCGACGAGCAAGTGGCGGATTCGTACGTGTCGCGAGGATTTAGGCATCCTGTTTCTTCAAGTATTCGCATGATATTTCGCTTCTTTAAAGACTTGCGGGTATTTTAAGATCGTGTTAACGCTTAAATGTTTCCGTATTTGAAGAGGTTTGAGTTAGTATCAGAGGGTTTTAACGTGTGGAGAATATTGAATTAATAGGTTTCATGTAAAGTGGCTAGTTTAAGGTTATTACTAATTGTAACGAAGTATATATTGGAGGACAAATTCTTCGTTTCTTGAAATTCTTCGCTAGAAGCTCTGCTACAACTTTCTAGATCTCGCAATCTTGCATACTTATGTACCTCTAAATTTGGATTGGTTTTAGCGAGTTTGAAAGTCCAGACAATTTTGCATGATGGTTTCTGCGTAAAATCGAAAGCTCGGGGAATTGTTAGCTATGGCCAAGTACATTAAAGAACAAATTTGTTCCAGTATATACAGGGTGGTTGGTAACTGGTGGTACAAGCGGAAAGGAGGTGATTCTACGCGAAAAAAGAAGTGGAAAATATAGAATAAAAATTTTAAAATTTTTAAAAATAACGTCAATCGAGACAACGATCTACAGTGAGATCCGTTATAACGTACCGCACGCGTACCGAGCCAAAATTCAAAGTCGATTTTCTCGAAAGCAAAGCCTCGAACGAAAAATTTTTATTCTATATTTTCGACTTCTTTTTTCGCGTAGAATCACCACCTTTCCGCTTGTACCACCAGTTACCAACCACCCTGTATATATAATGACAGTCTCCCTCTACTTCTCTATTTTCTCTACTTCTCTAGATCTTTTACCAGAAACTACCTGATCCTATGCGCATAAATTTTCATATTTTCCAGTTTACGTATCTGATTGTCGCAGTTCTGGATTCACGCGAAAGCATGAAATTCACCAACGACAGCAGCGTGTAATCCATAGCAAACTTCCAACTTTTCACTGGCGTTCTATTGGAGGACAAGGTGAATTCTCTGCACTTGAGCGATGAATAGATAGAAAGAAATGAACGGTAAGGGGCTACCCTGGCGTCTCGGACGACGGTCCAGCGAAACTTGGCTCGGAACCCCTCGACAGGTCGAGTGGGGTCTACACGAGAGCCAGCCCTGTCCTAGCGTGTATTCGAGTAGAGAAGAAAACTGCACGACAGCGACGAGCAACCCTCTTCTCCCTTCCTTCAAAGGCCTGTTCTCTAGCCTTTGTTCATTCCCAGGGCGACGTTGTCGTTCAGAATACAGGATGACCTGAAAGTGTTTGACCAGATCGTGCTGGTATACTTACAACTATAGTTTAGCTTTGCTACAACTCACCTGTGACTTTAGTTTGGACGTGTTTGCGATAGTTTGAAGTGTTCTAGATCAGAAATTAATCTGATCCATGTTTACTCTGTTTCAATTGGTTTACGTTTTATACGCTATTTTTCATAAACAAACGTTATGTTTATTATAAATTAGAAATTGTCGCAGATAACGTGATTATTAAATTGATATCAAATAACGTAGATGTATTTTTACATATTTTTACGAGGATTTGGATCATTTGATTTATTACTTGATATTTGTTATTTGATTTTTTATTAGAGGGATAAACACTATTTTTTATTATAACATTTGTCGCAGTTACAGGTATTTTTGATTAGTTTAAATATATCTTATAGAAATAAAAAAGTATGTAATGAAAATTCAGTCCAAACTTTATCACACTAATTGAATCTCTGGAAAGCAGCCCTTAAAATAGACATAATATACCAACACTGTTGCAAACTCCTGTATCTCGTAAAATCTCAATTAATTGAAAATACACAACAATACGAGGATAACGATCCAAATTTCCCTTCATTTGGCCAAAACGGACCGTTCACAAGCCATTGTTCATTACAAAAGACCAATCAATCGATAAAGCGTTAATATTCATCAGCTTAGTGTCCGATTATAAGTAGACCGCGGATTTTTACCAATTTAGTGGAAATTTAAAATTTCAAAAATGCACAAAATGCACGCAATATTGAAAAACGTACGAAATATCCAAACTATTGTATCATTATAATAATAATCAGCGGATGAAATAAATTTTTTAATAGGTTGAGGTTAGGTTGGGATTAGGGTGAGGTTAGGTTGGCTCATCAGTGTATGAAATAAAGTTCTACACAGTTTCCATTTGTTTAATGCTATAATTACCAACAAATCCAAAGCTTGTGCAAAAGAAAGGAAAATGAAACACGTGCAGGAAGATACGTATCGATTGAAATCTAAAAACTTATTATGAAAAATCGCAAATTGGCCATTTTGTCCGCTCTGTTGCTTCCAATGGCAATTAAGTTGGCGAAAACAGCAATTTGAATAAAAACTCCGCAGTTCACTCATCGTCAATTTTTAATCCTTTTCACTGATCATTAGACCACGAATTTTTATGCATTTACAAAAAATCGAAAAAGGCAAAATTTCGCCGAAATATCAAATATCCAAAGGTTTCCGTGAAACTCGAAAGGTAAAATATAATTTTCTACCGAGTCTGTGCTTTTTTCCCCACGTCACATTGTCAAAGATTCGAATTTGCATGACACTCCGCAGTCCACCCATCACCGACGTATACGCAAAAGTACAGGCCTTCTGTCTCTTAACCTTCTTTTGGCTCGCAATTATTTTGCGGCGAGGAACGTGTGGCGCGATCGATAAAACCGCCGGGACACGTGTATGACGATCCAGTACGAATAATGCATGAACTGTTTCGCGAGATTGCAACGTAACCGGAATCGAAAGGTGCCATGGTTACCTTTGAACGTTGTCACCGATACGATTTCCAGGTAACACAAGCACGGTCTGCATTTAACGACGCAACCTTTCTATTAGGTAGATCTTCAGGAATAACGAGGTTCGTGTTGCTCCGTGATTTACACTTTGGAATTAAAGCAAATCCGATGGATCGATACAACGTTTCCTCCGGATGTGTGTCACAGCTTCGAAGTGTTTCGACGCGTGTACACGCGCGCTGTGCGCTGTATTTAGCTTTTTCCGAAACTCGAGCGGATGGAACGATTCGGTGCTCGATAAGCAGAGTACCAGTCGGAGGTTTCAGATGACTGAAAATATTTACAGTTTATGAAGGAACTAATTGCGTGGGAGAAATAAATAACGTAGCGCAGTCCAGTTCTGGTTCTTGTTAGATGCCAGCTACGAGCTTGAATGGTCATATTAGGTTGTCCGGAAAGTTTCTTTCGTTTCATGAGGTGATAATAGATGAACAACAATTTCTGTTTTATATTGTTTTATTGAATTAGGTATGATCCATTTCGTTATATTTCTATTGTTATGTTCGTGCATAGTTCAATAAACTGATATAAAACGAGAAACACTGTGCATCTATTATTTCCTTATAAAACGAAAGAAACATTTCGGACAACCTAGTAGTTTGTGGGAAATATTCGAACAGCGATCGAAAATGGAATCACTGAGGAATGTTTATAATTTATGAAAGAGAACTAAACGAATAGTAGATAATGTAGCACGTATGCTGCTATATTGGTTCTTATTAGAGTTGGGCTGTCCATTTAAACGGCCACAATCTGGACGAACACGTTTGTGGGTGATATTTAAATAGCGAACGTTTGGAACCACTGAAGGTAAATGTTCATAATTAATGAAACAGCTAGGTGAAGAGTAAACGATTGAAAATGTTCATAATCAATGAAACGACTGACTAAACGTGGTTGGTCTAGTTTTGGATTTTGTTGGATTCCGCTGTATTGTAGCGTTGAGCTGTTCCGTTTAATTGACCATAGTCTGGAATGATGGTGTTTGTGGGACATATGCAAATAGTTTTTGAAAAATCATTTATGAAAGAGAACTAAATGAAGAATAACTGACATGGTATAGTTTAATTCTGGTTTTTTATTGCATTTGGCTGTGCTATAGTAGAATATTGTCCACCTAAATGGCCATAGTCTGGAATGATGGTGTTTGTGAGAAATATGCAAATAGTTTCTGAAAAATCATTTATGAAAGAGAACTAAATGAAGAATAACTGACATGGTATAGTTTAATTCTGGTTTTTTATTGCATTTGGCTGTGCTATAGTAGAATATTGTCCACCTAAATGGCCATAGTCTGGAATGATGGTGTTTGTGAGAAATATGCAAATAGTTTCTGAAAAATCATTTATGAAAGAGAACTAAATGAAGAATAACTGACATGGTATAGTTTAATTCTGGTTTTTTATTGCATTTGGCTGTGCTATAGTAGAATATTGTCCACCTAAATGGCCATAGTCTGGAATGATGGTGTTTGTGAGAAATATGCAAATAGTTTCTGAAAAATCATTTATGAAAGAGAACTAAATGAAGAATAACTGACATGGTATAGTTTAATTCTGGTTTTTTATTGCATTTGGCTGTGCTATAGTAGAATATTGTTCACCTAAATGGCCATAGTCAGGAATGATGGTGTTTGTGGGACATATGCAAATAGTATCTAAAAAAAAATCATTTATGGAAGGGAACTAGATAAAGAATAAATGACATAGTGTAATCTAGTTGTGATTTTCATCGCATTTAGCTGCATTACAGTAGAATATTGTCCACCTAAATGGTCACAATTTGGACCAAGCATATTCACGGAGAAGGTCCAATATATATAGCAGCGATCAAAAAGTTTCCGATTGCTATATATTCTGTATATATTTAGAATTCATGGAAGAAAAGAAAATTGACGAAAAGGGCGTGCTACAGCCTAATTATGGCCTTTACCAGTACTGTATTAGCGCAGCGCTGCTCGCTTAAAAGACCACAAATAATCCCAAACTTCCGGACGACGATGTAGCTTGTGCTACCTCTGTTCCTGAAAGAACTAACAAGAAGAAAATTGAAACTTTTTTCCATAAATAATTTGAAACTGTGTACCATTATCTTGTGCCATTATTTATAAATTTCTGGCAGATACGGAGGAGACCTTTTCGATGCACGGAGCTACATTTCCACGAAGTCGAGAAGTATCATGTGGAAAAAGGCTAACAAATATTGACACGCACCAGGGAATTCTTTTTCTAGCTGCGATTCCTCATTCTGCTCTTTATACGGAGAAAAGACATCCAAGCCAGATGTCAGTTTGCTTGGCCGTGTTTCCAGCTATGCAGACTACCTCCTCGTCCCAGACGATCCGAATCGATCGAATTATCCTCCTCGAACATACCGAACTTCCCATACAATTTCTCGTAACTCGCAGAAGAATAAATACACGTTGTATCAGAAAAATAGCCGAATATCTGCTTCGTTGAATGTTGTTTCAAGCAGTATTTTTAGCTAGTGATAGAAATATTGAATAGATATAGCGGTAGTTTATGTGCTTACACGTCGCATAAATTATTACAGTCGGTGTAAACGAGAGATTTCTTCTTCCAGCATTTTTTCGCTTTTCGCAAATCGTATCTTATATTATCTGTCGATTCCTATTAAATAATCGCATAAATATTATGATTCTGATATTTTTCGCATAATTATTCCTATCATTTGGTATACATTGTTATCGTATTACAGGCGATCAATTACAAGAAACAAACGTTAGAAACTTGATAAATGATATTTGGTTAAATTCGGGTCATCTACGATATTTTTGCCTTCTCCTTACCCAAAACTCACATAAAAGATTTGATCGATATTCAGATCCTAATGTACCTCATAAATTTTATTCACATTCCATACGTCAAATTCTTCTTCTTCTTCTTCTTTTTCTTCTTTGCCGCAGTGTCCTATGGCTATCGAATCCTTTCTCAACTTTAAGTTCACATAAAATATTCAGGAGTATTTTGCTTTGAATGTTACTGTTATAGATTTTATCAAAAACCATTCTTCGCTGTAGTCGACAAGAACGAACAATAATACAAGCTTAATGGGCGACGTTCGCTGAAATTTATATCTTCCGCAACTTCCTTAGCCTATTCTCAGTCTACAACTCGTATAGAAGATTCATGATTCTCACTTCAGTGATATTATTCAATTTTATTGAAGCCCATATAGCACGTGTATTACATTGAATTCGTCTTTGCTGTAGCTGATGAAGCTCCATAGTAATTGAATAATTCAATCAAGAACTTGAAGAGCAATGCTCACCCAAATTCATATCTTCCACGACTCCTTCCTCCTATTTGCAGCCTGGTACTCGCATAGCTAAAAGATTCACGTCACTTCTAATATTCCTGTTGACAAGAATAAAGAACAATACAAACTTGATGAGTCGTGTTCACCCAAATTCATATCTTCCACGACTCCTTCGTCCTATTTGCAGTCTGGAACTCGCATAGGATTCGCATAGGACACCACGCCATTAGGTGGTAATGACAAAATCCGCAACCTCTTAGTTGCCAACCTAATACATCAAATTTGTCCTCATAGTTGACAAGAATGAAGAACAATACACACTTGATGAGTCGTGTTCACCCAAATTCATATCTGCCACGACTCCTTCACCCTATTTGCAACCTGGTACTCGTATACCTAAAAGATTCAGGTTACTTCTAATATTCCCCTCACATAGGTTACTGACATTTTCGAATTTTGTCGATGCCCATGTACACGAGTATGGCATCAAATTTGTGCTTCTTATAGTTGACAAGAATGAAGAACAATACACACTTGATGAGTCGTGTTCACCCAAATTCATATCTTCCATAAGTTGGTCCTACTTCTATTGTAGAACTCGCTTGAAAGATTCGAACGAGTATCTAACTTGTAACATCCTTCGCATAAATTTGATCGACGCTTCTAAGCTTTATTCGAGCCCTTGTGCACGTGTATCATATTAAACATCTTACGCGACATAATTGATGGTAACCGTATTAGCCACGGAGCTCTAATGAAGAAGAGGACTATAAAGCTGTCAGCGCGCTCTATAAGCTTCAGGCAAACGAATTCCAATCGTCAAAGCGACTCGAAGAAGAAATAATCAGGCGAACGGTGCTTAAATAAAAATATTAAACGAGCACAAGTGTCGGGCGTCTTTTAATAGTTCGCCTAACCCAGTTTCTTGCTGAAACCAACGGTGCCATGTTTTCGCGTCCCATCTCGTTGAGACTCGTCATTTCCAACCGGTTCATTAACGTTCCGACCCTCCAAATACAAAAATCCTCGAATCTGTTGGTTTCTCGTTTAACGAAGCCAGACCAATGCCCATTTTAAATTCATTTCTTGTTCGGTTGTACTGTACAGTGTTGGCGAGTGTTAGGACACTCGATGGTTCTGTGTCAGAGACGAGCATGACAATTGGTGCAGAGTTTCGAAGAATTTCTGCAATTGTAAAGATTTGGTTATTTGTTTTGTAAGAAGAATTGCGAAATTTGTACCATGTCGCTGCGAAATATCGTTCATTATTTCTCGCGAAAGCATCTGAATACTTGTGAGCAGGGGCGCTGGCAAATATCACACCTCCTTGCGCCAAAAATATGAACCCTTCGTTATGGAACAATCAGGAATTAATTGAGCCGTGCAACTTAACGAGTTCCAACCTGGAGAATCGAGATATCGATCGATAAAGTTCGTTTGTACGTTTTTGATCTTGCAATGGTAATTGCTCGCGTCTTCAAAATTCAGTTTTAATGACTTCAGACTGGCGACTTAATAATGACAGTATGGTAACAGCCGAGGTTTGATATTTTTGATTAGGCGTATAATTACATCCGCGATGTAAATAAATTTCCTCGAAAAATCGAACTGGAAACAAAGTTTTAACTCGCTGCGATTAGAAGGATTCTAACGAACAGTTTGAAAGTTCCTCAAAGTGGGGATTCATCAATTTATCATCGCTTGGCTATCAGATGTCGCTGCACGCAAATGCATTATTAATTGAGAAATCCAAGAACTGGAAAATTCGTACGTTAAAATGTCCAACGATTGAAAAACCGCGGAACTGGATGGAAAATTGAAATATTCTAAAATTGGAAAATCTGGGAATCGGAAAATTCGAACGTTGAAAATACAGGAATCGAATAATGTGTCGGAATAATGCGAAAAATGACAAGTACGAGAATGGGAAAATTGGAGGGTCGAGAAGTCCGATAGTTGAGAAAATCCAAAATTGGCGAGATTCAAAAATTCATAGATCTAGATATTGGAGGAATTAAAAAATCCACATACTACTTTTATTTCCTGATATTTTGTCATTATTAGCTTGCCCATTTCACCGATATTCACATAATAAAAAAATATTCTAACCACTATCGATCCACTGTCAAACGAACGGGGATGAACGTATCTTCCAACGTAATACGTACATGACGTGGAAAATTTCAGCTCGACTGTACTCACTGCAGAGATTGTAGGCGCTTGTTCTTCAAAGTCAGCAAAACGGTCTAAAAGCCTGGCAGGGAGCACTCAACAGGAAACGATGTCGGCCTTGTTATTAGAAGAAGATCATGACAGTGAGCGTGTTGAAAGCCTTTTAGCGATCACTTTGTGTCGGCGGTTTTGAATTTGCGGCCCTGCAATCCGATCAGGAGCTTCTTAGGGGGTCAGACATTTTAGTAGGATACTAGATAGGCTCTTGAATGTATGGAGTAACGTTGAGATATATGGCTACCGATCAGAATCGTGCCTGACCATAAATCCATAGAGCTGACTTTCTGAGAATTAGCCCACGTTATCTGATTCTCGGTCGTTTTGCTGTGCGTGCATTAAAGGTAAGTGTGAGGAAGTAGACAGTGCGAATGAGACAGAATAGGCAGAGTGTAATAAGATACTGGTAGAGTCAGGTCATTTCACACTCCTAATCACATATTACACTAATGTCCGAATATATGAGCAACGATCGGCAGCGTGTTTAGCCATATATTCAGAGAAGCGATATATAGCCATATATTCGGAGAATTCTGACAAATAGGCCAAATTATCTGACTCTTGTTCACTCAGCCGTGCGAGCATGAAGGGTCAGAGTGAGACGCAGGCAGAGCGAGTAAAGTGGAACAGACTAGAGTTTAATAAGATACTATAGGGTCAGGGCATTTCTTATTCCTAATCACGTATTACGTATTTCTTTAGTTTAGTTGAAAATTGTTGGTCAAATATAGTCATGCTTAGTATCATTTTGATCGTACGAATCTCAGTAATCCGACTACGGCCATCTCGTAATAATATAATAATAAATGAAGAAACGTTATATTCTTTGTGTTCCGGTAATTCGATACCGGATTGAATTACATCGATGCGAATCATAGATAACACCGAGGCTTGCAGTTCCAGGAATTGGTAGGGATAACTGGTGGCCATATAAGCGGACAGAGTCATGATCAAAGCAATTGATGAAATTCTTCGATAATATTGAATTTCAAGAACAAGGAGGTTGGAGACATAGAGAGGAAGGAAACAGATGGAGAAAGAGAGACACGTGATTCCTTCGATCATAACACCACCACGTTAACAGCACAATTTTATTTTTCTCCGATCTGATCGATACAATCGTACAATTCTTCGATCGATAGATTTTTTTCTCCTGTTTTTTCTCAATTTTTTTTCTCTTTTTTACCCCTTTTTTTCTTTGTATAGTTTTCTTTAATTCTCGATTACACGATGGCGCAGGCTGCATTTTCTCCGCGACTTTTTCTTGAGTCGTATCTTGAGTTGACACGAATAAGTAACGCTTACAGTACAGTTCATTACAGATTCAATAATATATATATATATATTTATATATATTTATATATATAATATATAATAGGTATTTTTTTTTATATATATATTTCTTTATGTACAGAGGGCAGCTTGCCTAGTAGGTTTGTAAACGCCGAGCAACGACTGAAGTAATCGATTGGACGCTATTTTCTTTTTTTTTATTATTATTATTATTTTCTTTATGCTTTTTTTTATTTTATTATGATAATTGACGCCAAATATCGATGCGCTTGTTTGCGTTGCTCCTCTATCGATTCGTGGTCAATTATATTTTATGCAAGGCTTAAAAAATCCTAAAACAATTATTATTTGGAATGTACATGTACAGTGACGGCGACAATTTTATTCATTGGCACAGACAACGTTGTTTTATAATATTCTGCCTGATTTTTTTTTTTTTTTATTTAGTTTCTTAGGGAAGTTTCAAATCTTTTTTGCAGAGAAATAGCCAGATTTTAATAAAATATTCAACGTTTATAGGTTCTTTTGAAAACAATATTAATTGAACTAGAATTTAGCGAATTCGATGAATTTGTCCATAATACAATATGTTGGTCCAATTTCGATATTCGATTTTCATGTATTGATTTTTCACTAATTGGAATTTGGAACAAGTCATCGGTATGCTTTTATCATTTATTCTCATCGTGCAACTGCTTAATGATAATAAATTATTATATTAATTATTATTTATGCTTTAGATTCCAAAGTTCGGATATACAGATTTAAACTTCCCGCCGTAAGTATCAAGACACTTACTAATACCTAGTATACTTACATATCGAATTTTATTTTCCATTTAGTTCATTATAAATTTCTTATTTGATCGTGATGCAAAATTAAGAACGCTAAAAATATTTGTTAAAATTTCTCAATAAACCTGACCAAGTAAGTGCCCTAATACTTACACAGAATTTTATAGGAAAATCTGGTCTGTGCCAATACCTTTGTTCTTCAAAGTAAATCAATCTTCGTTCGACGAAGAAAATTAACGAATGCCCCGTTATGAATTCATTGAGAAACATTTACTCTGATGTATCGACGTTTGCTCAAGTAATACAAATACGACACTGTATAGATAGTTGTTCCTCGAAGTAAATCGGGTCGTTTTTAATCCCTCCAATCTGACCTGTCTCACGCTCGAATACTATGCCGATAAAAAATACTCGAAACCGTTTTAAGGACAGTATCGAATCTCTTATATCACTTTCAAAAATCGTTTCGAAAATTGGGGCATCGACGGACACGTACCTACAATCAAAATGGCCGACATGCTTCACCAAATGGAGCCTCTGCTCCGGATTGATCCGCGCTTTTCCTCCGTTTATTGTCACGCAATCTTAGGAAGCAACAGAATTTTACATTTTCTAATTCTCTGTTTGAACATAAATTAACGCGTTCTTGGACATATTTTTGGACAATTATCTCATAGTTTCGTAATCTTTTAATTATTAGGGGATCTTGAATTGTTAGGTTAAACTTTCCAATGATTAATGAACTTTAAAGTGTTACATAATTTTTTAATTGTTGATAAATCTTCAAATATTTAATAAATCTCCAATTATTAACAATCTTTCAACATAAATAATTTTTTAGAGCTCTATAAACATTCAATTATTAAGTAATACCCAATTATTCAATAGTCTTTCACTTATCCAATAATTGTCCGATTTTTTAAGAATTTCCCAATTATCGAACAATTGCCCTAATGTTGATAAATTTCCAATTGTGCACTAATTTTTATGTTACTAATTTCCCAATTATTCAATCATTCTCTAATTATTAACAAATTTTCAGTCACTACACAGCCCTCCAATTGTTGCTCGAATTCTGCTATTTCTCGGAAACTCTTCACCTCAATGTCTTTATCCAAACTGCACGATCTTGTTAGAGAACGAACGTTTTCTCACAACGTGAGAAATTCTCGAATTTTCCTACTTCTTGCACCGACACACACGAATTTATGAAAATTTCCCACCTCAATGGGCAAACTTGTAGCTTCGAGAAAAACGAAAGCCTCCCAATGGAAGACGAGACTTTTACGAATTTTTCTCGAAGAAATTCTTTCAAAAGAAAAACAAAGAAAAAGAGGAAAAATATTCACGATGCACAAGTGTGTCGAGCGTCCACGTCACCGTACTTCAGCCGTCGCAACAATTCTATTAACATCGTCTCAGGTGCCCGAGCTTCGATCGAGCCTTCGAGGATCAAAGTTTTGAAAGTTGTGCATCAGATCGACGTCGTCGAGAATAATAGGTTCGAGGGAGAACAGCCTCCAGAAAAAATCGAGTTCCTCTATAAGAAGAAAGGAAACGCCATTGAGAATACAACACATACAGATATATTTCAACTCTTATTTTTTTTTTTTTTTTTTGCAAATTCTATTCACCAGAGCTGCAACTTTTTGTTCGACGATTTGCGCCATGGCGAATTCAGAAGTGTTTATTAACACATTCGCTGCTATTTATTAACCCTTTTACGATCCGAATGTTTCATGGACTGTGTAAAAATGAATTGAGAATTATTCTTCGATTGTTGTTGGTAAGAATATATTTTTTCCTGATTTTCGATAATTGGGAAAAGATGCGAGAATTGAGAATTTTATGAAATATAATTATTAAATGAAAAGAACATTAGTATCGAAATTGATAACAAAAATGAGTAGAATTGCATTAATTAAACAAAAATGATTTTAGTATAAAATTTTCAAGAATTAAAATCAATATCCTGTTCGCTATCTTGTATTTTTGTAATTATAATATAATAGTCTTCTAAAATCGAAGATATCTGAATTGACGCACCGTATGCGTCAATAGCAACGAATGTGTTAAGCCCCATTCACGCCTGAAAAAAATAATTTTAACCATAAATCGGTTAAATTATGTTATCCTATCCCAAACGCAACAAAATTCAATCTGACTCACATTCAATAGATATGTCATAACTTCATTTTCAACATTTTACATTTTTCAAGTGTGAAAGGGACTTAAGGCGCTTCTTCGTTGAAAATTCTTGGTTATCGAGGCAGCTGCGCATGAAATCGTCAAAGATCATCGTTATCTAATAATTCATGCTCCGTCGAAACGAATTACAGTGATCTTCAGAGAAACAAACTGATCCGTGAAAAGAAGATTGGAAAAATGGCGGGTGAGATCAGTTTGTCCCTGAGAAATATCTCTAAGAAACATGGCTGCTTGTTCGAACGACCCGCCATTGGAATGTCTCATTTGCAGTGAAACCGAGTCTTAGGATGAATTGTTTCGATCAATTTGGGTTCGATGCACTCACGTTCCGTTTCACTTCAAATGGCTCGCTCTTTCGTTATTGTCCTACTCACGTCGATGAATCGAGCAGAATTTTCTGTCTAATCAAAACAATTTTTGAAACCAAAGGATGTAATATTTCTCCTTTTTCAATTTACGAGTATCAATTTTGTATAAATTTTTCATTCAGCGAATTCGTATTCCAATGAGAAAGATGGAAATGAACAGCGTGACAAGAACGTATCCCCACCTTGAGCCGCTGGGAATGGCGCTAAATTTAAATCTGTTAGGGGTACAAAATCGTAGAGATACGAAATATAAATTTTCTCGTCATATAGGTCAGATAGATATATCGCGGTTCCGCTCTTTGCTCGAGCTTTTGACGATGTCTGACCCTTTCTTACAATTTCCCCGTCGAACCCAAGAAAAATACTGCAACGTCTGCTCGTAATCGGACTCGGATTAGCTCGATGGCACCTCCGCGTAATCAGGCTACAACCATCATACATATTTATATATGTATACAGGGCGAATCGCGTGACTAATTGCTCCTACAGTCGTCGGTGAATCGATCATCAAGCTTCTGATCGAATATCTAAGAAGAAACGAGGGAAAATGTTGGATCTTTTAGTGTAGGAGGTGTGGGGTCTATAATACGTGGAAAGGATAGCAGCGTCTCTTACGGTAAGAAGTGGAACTATCCTTAACACAGTGGGAATCAAATCTTCTTTCTACTTTGTTCTGGGATAAAAAGTTCCATTAAAAGTGATTCGTTACTAATAAACAATTTATGAATCAGAAACGAAACATTAAAATATACAAAATATTGTTGAAACTATTAAATATCATAAAGTTATAATTCTCAAGTAATTAGATTCCCAAATTGAGCTAATGGCAAAAGATAGGTTAGAAACTAAAACATAGATATTGAAATTATTGTGAAGGGCAACTTTGCACGTTGAAAATTTCAAGTTTGGGTGATCCTCAAATATCGAAATTCCCAAATTTGATTAATGACAGAAAGATGAGTGAAGAGCTTAAAAGGAAGGAATTCAAAGTTATTATCCAGTACGATATTCAAAATTAAACAAATCTACGAAAATTAATTTCCAATAGTTTAAATTGTCAAATTGTTGTAATAACAAAGGATAGATTAGAGACAAGACCAAAGCGACTGATCCAAATTATCCCAAAGAACAGTATGCCCAAATCGGTGCAATGATAAAAGATAGGTTAGGTCTCAACGACTCGGCGTTTATCTAATTCTAAATTTGCCAAATTTCTGCTTCGGATTCTCAACGATCGTTTTATCAACACGGGACGCAATCTTCGTCAAATGGAGTAGCACGGTTCGCCCTGTGCATATACATTATTTATGTGCACATATATAAATATATCGATCGAGAAAGGAGGAAAGAAAAAGAGCAGAACGAAGAACGGCCGGAAACATAGGTCAAAGGAACGATGAACAAAGTGAACTAGAGCCAGCGTTTATCACTCGACCTTCCTCCTCCTCTCTTTCTCTCTCTCTCACTTGCTCTTTTCCCGCATAGCTACACACTCGCACGCATAGCTACACACTCGCCATACACACAAGACCACGTGCACAAACGTTCACACATACATATACAGACATACACTCGTTTTTCTTCTAATATTTCTTCATCTTTTCCCTTCTTCATCTTCATCTTCATCTTCATCTTCATCTCCTTCTTCTTGTTTTTCTTCTTACTCGTTCCTATCCTTCTTATTATGCTTGCAAAGCAATTAGATGGGCGTCCATGTTCTTAGCAATTACAATTGTCGTCCGTTGGATTGGTCGGCTGATCGGTGAGTCGTTGACCCTTCGCCTGACCCATTCCACCCGCCAGCAAGGTCGGATCGTTGTCCAAGGACTCGCTCATCTTGTCGCATATTATGTCCACCAGCTGCTCGAATACCGTCTGTAAAATGGAATTTGCTTGGGTTTAATTGCCTTAATATTTGAGGAACATAGGGGGAAAAAGATTCCGGGTAATTGAGCTGCACTAATTGACGTGATCGTGTGATTAATGATCTACTAGCGGAGATTGGTTCACACCCTCTTTTCAAACAAGGACACATTTGTAGATCTAACTTCTCGTAGAGTCACATAGTTAATCTGGATACAGTCTAATTTTACGTCCTAATATCAATTTTCCTTACGTTGTTTCTAAAAGAGCCTAACCTAACCTGATCTAACCTAACCTAATATTGGCTTACTCTGAACCTCACGTACACAGACTTGGCCTGTTCGAATCTCAATTTTGTTTAACACTTGTACCGTCAGTCAGTTGGTCGTCGTCAGGTTTACACGACTTTTCAATGATTCAGTGAAAGTGAATGGTCAGAAGAAGGTTATAATCCCAATTTCTGTAACTCTATGGATGTAACAATCGGCAAGTAAATAAACAAATTCATATAACGCATGGATGTACAAAATAGATTAGGATAACACGATAAAGATTCAATCATGACGATGGATTCGAGGGAATTTTCTCAAGAGGTGAAAAGTAGGTTACAGCAATCAGCGAGTGACAGTAAGATCTACGTCGAAATATGCGGCCATCGAAGTGTTAAGTTACTTCTAAAAAATTTAGTGTAGCCTCTGTGTAGTGTAATGTAGATATTGACTTGATCTAAGTCTAAAATAGATATATAGCTCGTCTTCTTCTACTTTTGCTATAGAAATAATTCGTGGTCAATCGACAATTGAAAACAGCTCAACAATGTCTCTACTCTGTGGCCCTAACTCTTCTCGCAGACTTTACACGTTTATTCAAACAGTAGACATCTGATAAGTTTCATATTTTGGCTCAATCATATTTACAACATAGCATGCGATTCTCTTGATACTTCAATTTGCTCAATATCTATAAACTTTCAAAATCGGTTCCTTCATACGTATTGAATGTTTGACGTTGTTTGATATTGTCTCATGTCGCCTGACATTTTCTAACGTCCTTTTCTCACATTGTTTAATGTTACTCGACCTCGTATAATATCTTTTATCGTTGTTTGACATTGTTTGACGTTGTTTGACGTTGTTTGACGTTGTTTGACGTTGTTTGAACAGCACTTTCAGTAACGAAAACACTAGAAATCATCGTTAATCCTCTACAAATTGCTTGCCTTGCTATCGCTTTATGATACCAAGGTGTTTTCCAATAGAAAAGCTGAAATCTCATGTACGTCACGCGGTCTAAAGGTGGACGCGGATAACCGTGGGCAGAAAAATCGATCGAATGGACGTCGATATGCCAGTGCCAATAGGTTTGACCCGTCGTGTTGGGATGATTAATGGGTGTAGATGAGAGGTAATTGAGGATGCCTGGTCGAAGGTAATGGCACACTGTTTACACACACCATCGCGGATGGAAATAAATGTAGAAACGTGACGCGATAACCTTCTCAACCGCGTGATAGTTATGTATTGGGTAGGATAATGGGCTGGTTAAACAGTCGAGGAAAAATGAAAATTGACGTGGTGTTTAACTATTGGTAGTTATACTTTGTACAACTTCCACGAAGAAAGAATAATAGATCTCTGGAACCAATTTTAAAGAAGCTAATTTTTTGAGCTTAGCCCAAATCCTAATGCAATTTTGGCTTCTATTAAAATTTGGCTTTAGCTCATAAACTAATAAAAAACATTCCTGATTCTTGTGCCTCTAAATGGTAATCAATTTGAAGCCGTGTTCTAATGAAACGAGCAATGGTCATTTTGAATTCTATTAAAATTTTGCTTTAGCTCATAAACGAATAAAAAGCATTCCTGATTCTTGTGTATTCAAGCGATAACGAAGCTAAAGCTGAGTTCTAATGAATCAAGGTTCGCTGAATAAAGAGTCGTCTAAGATTCTGATGTCTCCAAAGGGCAATTAAGCTAAAGCCAAGTTTCATTAGGATAAAAAATTGATCTATTGGAACTTGGCTTTAGTTTGACACTAACCTTACCAGGCCAAATGAACGGTTTCAAAATTTAATTAAAAATCCTACGCTCCTTGTTATTTCATTCGTTCGTCTAACTTTATGTAAATTTGTATATTGACAAAAACTGAGAAATTCGTTAGTCAGACAATGTTTTTTATTAATTTATATGCCAATATGAAATTCTAACTTAGTCTTTCCTAATATTATGATATTATAATCTTAAAAGTATTTTCATCAAAATATTTATCAAAATATGAATTTTTAGAAGAATCCACAATGTGATTATAAATTAATTATAAACAAATGAAGATGGTCCAGATTCTGTACTCACCTTGATGTTGATGTTTTCTTTAGCCGATGTCTCAAAAAATTGGACGCCTAATTGGTCCGCCAATTGCTTGCCCCTTTCAGTAGTTATCACCCTTTCGTCTTCCATGTCGCACTTGTTGCCAACCAGGATAACCTGAGCGTTGTCACACGAATAAGTTTTGATCTGTGTGACCCAGTCCTGCACCGAATTGAACGACTCCTCGTTTGTGATGTCGTACATTAGGATGAAGCCCATCGCGCCTCTGTAGTAGGCCGTCGTTATCGTCCTGTATCTTTCCTGACCCGCGGTATCCTGCAATGAAACAGATCCACGGATTAAAATTAGCCTTTTGTGACTTTCAAGGTTATTAAATAGTAACTAAAAATATGCCGATTGATGGGACTAATAAGTCTTTTTGCGTGAATTAGAAAATCCATTGAAACAAATAAATAAATAAAATCAATTCAATTATAATTAATTAAAATGAATAGTAATATTTTTTAAAGTACAATAATTCTGAATAATAAAATTATGAGAAGCTTTTCTGTGAATTTTAAAATTCAGTGATAATTAATCGACGAGTTTTCTCCGAGCATTTTAATATACAGGGTGGTTGGTAACTGGTGGTACAAGCGGAAAGGGGGTGATTCTACGCGAAAAAAGAAGTCGAAAATATGGAATAAAAATTTAAAAATTTAAAAAAATAACGTCAATCGAGACAACGATCTACAGTGAGATCCGTTATAACGTACCGCACGCGTACCGAGCCAAAATTCAAAGTCGATTTTCTCGAAAACAAAGCCTCGAACGAAAAATTGTTATTCTATATTTTCGATTTATTTTTTCGCGTAGAATCACCCCCTTCCCGCTTGTACCACCAGTTACCAACCACCCTGTATTTAATTTGAGAAATAAATAAAATAAATTCCCTTAATATTCAAGGAAATGAACGGTATTATTCTCCGCGATAATTAACATGGATAATAGAAGCAACAAATTTCCAGAATTTTCAAAAGTTAAAAAACACTTATCAGTGTACTGAAATAATTGGCACACCATTTGTGAAATTGGTAAATTTCTCTCTAAAAGAAAATTAAAAGAAGTTATTAAGAGAACAATAGTAATATCTTGAACCATTATAATAATTGATGAAAAATATTGTTTAAATGATTATTGTTTGAAAACGATGAAATAAATTACGATTACTACGAGTGTCTTGGACAAGCAAGCGATAACGTTCGATTCGGTTGATAAATGAAGCCACGTGCGATACGCTGTGCTTGTGGATGAACGTTACAATTTATTGAGAAAATATTTTCAACGTATTCTTTCTGCTTCTCTTTTTAATTCCTTGTTTTCAATTTATTCCAGTTGTTTTCTTTTTCCTATCTGTCGATCGAATTTACATTTGCCCTTCGGCTTTATTTCACGTGTATAACTGTAAATCGATCTATCGCTCAAAAATATACTTCTTTCTCTACCAGTATTTCTGTCCTTTGAAGCTTTTTAATATTTCAAAACAAATCGAAGAAAGAACATGCCGCCTATAGCTGTTCTCTATTAATTTCTCTTTGTAAATTCGATCGACAGATAGGAAAAAAAAACAACTGGAATAAATTGAAAACAAAGAATTATAAAGAGAAGCAGAAAGAGTACGTTGAAAATATTTTGCAATAAATGAAAAATATGGACAATTAGTTGGGAACACCGAACCAGAGGAAACAGTGAAATATTTGTGTTCCAATAAATTGAAACATATGGAAAAAGCAATATTATACTGAATATTCATATCGTATATTATTTATGTAATCTATTATTATTATTATTATTATTGCGTTATTATTACTTTTGTTCGTATCATTGGTTGGCAACTAAGTGGGTGCGGGTTTTGTCATTAGGTGGTATTGACAAAATCCGCAATCACTTAGTTGCCAACCTAAAAGATGTACGTCATCGGACTGAAACAAAATCCGAGTGAATTTTCAGTTCTTTGATCTCCCACATTTCAGAAACGAATTGTCAGCTTGAAAATTCGTTGCGATTCGTGTCTTGTGATAAGACACGATTCCTGTTATCAGAAAATTCAATTACAAAATCGTGGGACCGGGAATGGCTGGAAGAAGCCGCCATTTTTGTTCACCTGAAATTTGTTTATTGGAAAAAGTACGTCTTCTTGCTGAGAAACTTTCATCTAACTCGTATAAAGTTCTTGCCATTGTGTACTGACCTTTATGAAATATCAGTTATTCTACGATGTACGTGATAATACGTTCAAGTCACGGTCCAACTTTCGGTGCTTTCAGTTTAAGGTTAAGTGTTACTAGGGTTAGGTTGGGGTTAGGTTGTTAGGGTTATCGTCTTAAAGTTTTATGTTTCGCGAGTTTTGACACACACACACACACACACTCAACAGAGGCTTCACACATGTATCGTATCTCCTCGAAGCAATCTAATCCTACGTAATCTGTACCAGGTATCATCTAGCAAACAAATTATGACGAAGTTTGGCATAATTTAATAGATACCGTTTAAATGAATACCCGTGGGTCGTCAGACCAATTCACCTGATGACGTTGAAGATACTACACTTGGAGTCGTGAATGAAAATAAAGAAAAAAAAATAGCAGCTAAAAAATACAAAATGGATAAAATGATATAATTAAGATACATAAATAAATATAACAAGTAGCAATCTTCTCATAGACAGGCAGGTTTCAGGCATTTTACACTTTGTCTAAAATGACATTTTTGCAACATGTTGCTCGTTTAAGTTTAACAAATTTGATGGAAATTTTTGTTCAAAAGTATAACGTTGAATCAAAGTGAACAAAAGAATTATTAAAATATTATTCAGTTTCGTTGATAAGGTTCTTTCTCTTCAAAAAGTATCGACCCTACTCTGTCACCTAATACATTGTCTATGATAAAACTCGTTTCATCTCTTTCCACATTTTTCAATTTTTAAAATATTCTCGCCATAAATTGTAAGAAGAAAGAAATAACATAACAGAGATAGTGGAAAAGCAAGGGGAAAAACGTACGGGGTAATACTGACCCAGATCTGTAGCTTGACCCTTTTGTCGTGTCTGAAGACCGTTTTCACCTTAAAATCGATGCCCACGGTCGATACGAAGGCCGAGGTGAAGGAATCGTCCGCGTAGCGGAACAAAAAGGACGTTTTGCCGACCGACGAGTTGCCGATGATCAGCAACTTGAACATGTAGTCGAAGTTCTGGTCCGCGGCCTCCTTCTGAAACTTTGGATCCTGGCCGGCCATCTAAAAACAGTTCCACATTACGTAAATAATATTTATTTCGCCTCTTTTCGTAGTTACGTCTCGCCTAGTCCACATTAGACACAATCTCGTTCATTTGCTGCAACAACTCGAGGTTCATCGTTCTCGAGTTATTGGCATTTCATTTAATTAACAAGCTATTGGTAGAGAAAACAGTGTTCTGTTAAGTGCGTTGAGCGAAGTTGGGAAATTGGTCGCGCGAGGGCAATAGCGTCGCTGTTGCATCATCACGAAACTGTAAGAACATTTCAACTCGTAACTTTTTTTAGGTTATGTCACTGTTGCAGCAAATGAACGATTCGTAATCTCACGCTGCATAACCACAATCTCATTCAGCCGTAACACAGACTCGTATTGTCACATTTGGTCGATAGGTTTGTGAGTATACAACTAAAATTTACAGACAAATGGAATGCACTTCGAGGCTTAACTCGATGAATTGTTCGTGGTATCATACATTATCGAGCATATGCGATTGTTATCCAACAAGATCTATCGGGTGTCTTTTTTTGAGTCTACATTTGATGTACGTGCAGTAACGTGCACCAATGTGCAGCAGCCTGTTACCGTTTTGCTAATGTGATTGTCCATTCGACTCGTATGTTTTCAGCCACGTTTTTGTACTTCGCTAACGACAGCGTCAATTTATGTTAAATATGACAACGTAATTTACATACGCTCCTTTCGTATCATAATTTTATGTGCAATATTTGCATGTATTACGTCCATATGCAAATTAATATTTCGATAATATCTTGCGATTATTTTTCTCAAACTTCGCTTGACTTTTGGGACACCCTGTATGTTCATTCGTATCGTATAACTTATTACGTCGCTATTTAAAAATTTATTAGAAAAATTGCCTGTGAATATGTTGTATCGTATGTTACGCCAACTATGTTGCAAACAGATCGAAAACAAAATATGACGAAACTTTGTTAGTACACTTAGCGTTATTTATAAACGCGTGGCATATGTTTATTGAGTTTGGAAGAAACTTAACACGCAAATATGCTCAGATACTATATGTATTTTAAAAGTTTATTATTATAACAGGTAATGGTACAATTTGTTGCAATTTCTGCCACTTGTATTATACCTGTGACTACGTTCAAATGTATTTTTGCAACATTTCCAAGCAAACAATTTGTCGCGGAATTCATAAGAAAAAGAAGCATGTATCAAGACACAACCTGACTCTGGTCTTAATAATTTTAATAATTTCCAACAACAAACAGCAAAGGCAACAACTTTTCATCGAGCAATTTTCCAGATAATACCAAATACCAAATAATAGATGCAAAATAACAGATTCTTATTTTAACATTTTTCGATATATTTTGTATAACACGTGGTATACTCAGGAAACAATTTTCTAATAAATTTGCAACATTGTCTCGAAGTTCCTACCCTCCTAAAGGCCCACATTTCTAGAAAAAAACCGACAAGAAGAGGCTAATTCAATTTTCTAGCGTATCTCTGTTAGCATTCTGCGACTCTGTCTAACGCTTTCACCGGCTGTTCACTGTCGATTAAGCCACTATGAATTTTCCACGACGCGTTCGCCACCTTCGATCGAGCAACACTGCAACATAGCAATTAGCGTTATCGCGACGAAACAAACGCATGTCGGTACCGGAAGTTTGCTGTGCGGGGTAATATCGACGATGGACATCAGTCGAGTCATCCTCGTCCTCAGTTCCAACACCGAGTCCTTGACAGGTGGCCTGCTATTTTTCGTCGATTTCTCTGTTTGACTCTTCGACCCTTCGTCTGCCATTTTCCAGCAACCAATTTTTTCAGAATTTAATTTCTCCCGGTAGTACGTTCGATAGCCTGGATCCGATTACTTTGAAATTCCAAAATTATGGAAAACGTGGAAATTTTGTCCAATTTCCCTTGACAGAAAATATACGAACTGCCACTTTTTTCGATAATGTTCGATAATTTTTCTCAGAATAACGAGAAAACACAGGTGCAACTATTTTTCATAATTTTGCCAACCTCTGATTCGAAAATAAATGGCAAATATTCTGTCGGAATTAAAACGAGCCACACAATGGCACCTGGACACAATTTTTTACCAAATCGACAACCCGTGAATATTTTTAAGACGATTCCACTAAACGAAAACTTCCTACGGACTTGGAAGCGTTACACTGTTTTTCGTCATTTTTATTCGACACTTTCTACGACGATCTGGCACAAAGGCACAATAGGCGTGACAAGAGCAACGAGGTTCCAATTAGTTGGGAAATGGCTAACTGATAGACGAATGGCCAACGTGGCTATGTTTGTCGTTTCTTTCGTTTTTGCCCGTTTCTTGTCATTGTTCTTTCCACGATATCGCGGTTTCCTGATACGTGTGAACACGCCCACGCAGGGCTGGAAGAAGAATGTCACACGTGCGGTGCCATTGTCTGCTTCGTCTATTGCGTTTGCCTATCAATTAATGTCAATTGTAAATTATTCTTTGCTCGATGCTATCAACGTTATAACGTCTCTACAATTGCAGAGTACAAATGTCTGATGTACAGGATGATTTACAAAATTGCATCGGCCTAGCATCGTTTGACGCAGGCATCTCCACTTCGATCTACGTCCAACGCGTTCACATTCTAATCTACCTAGTTTTTGCTATATCGTTATTTATCGTCGTTATCTTGTCACTTGCGAGTTATTTTTCCAAACGTTGTTTCGCAATCTTATTGACGCGATTGAAAGACAGCGAAGGGTACAACACGTTTGAATCATCCTGTAGACGTTAGAAATCATCCTGCTGGCGTGAAACATAGCAAAAATTTGTTCTTACGCTTGGAAACAGTTCTTTCTGATTCTATGTGCGATTACGTGTTGCACGTGTAAAAAAGAATACAAATATCGTTTAATTACTGAAATAGTTTCAATTGTGAATTATTATTAATAATATGGAACATAGATTTGTCAATATGTTCGTATGAAATATGTTCCAATTTGTTCGCAAGCAGTGGAGGTCGGTTCTTTTTATACACCGTGTACATTACTGAATGCAATTGGCGGCACATCTGTAGCCATGACCGACCACATGATCGATAATCCCACAATGGGGACAGTCAAAACCGATAACCTCCAACTACAGGTCCGTACAAAAAGCACGTGGGCTCGGCCGAGCCGTCACTCATCGATCACCAAATATTTCAATTATTCGAAGCAGTAAGGGCGACCTAATACGATAGGTCGAAGAAGGAGCTCCATTGTAATTTTAGTCGTACGATTTTCTTGCATCAGTTAACTAACAATAATGTAGGCTTATAATTTATATATAATCATATTATATTGATATTAGTATTAGTTATATACATATTTTTTAATACTAAAAACATATATTATTTTTAATAAATTTATAATATAGTAATATATCATGTTCAATAACATATATTTTAATATGTTAACATATATTTAATATTAAAAAATGTATATATTTTATAATACATAATAGTATTATATTGTGTTTTATATATATATATTTAATATTAAAAAATATATGCATATCATAATATATAACTTTTATTATAATACATTACATTATGACACATATATGTATGTGTGTATATATTTAATATTATATTTGCATGCGTATGTATATTTAATATATTTAATATTAAATATATATATACGTATAACTAATACTCGTATAACTATGATTATATTTATATTATTACATTGAATATAACTAATACTCATATAATTGTGAAATATATATATATATATTATAATATATAATGGTATTATATAATGTAATGTATTACAATCAGGTTTATAATAGTAGTTAGCTATTAACAGCTAAACAATATATATTTAAAAAATAATATATTCTTTTAATATTAAAAAAGAACATATATATTTTACGATATATAATAGTATTATATTGTGTTTCATATATGTATATTTAATATTAGATATATTATTATCAAATATTATATTATTTAATATTATTATATTAAATATATATATATGCATATAACTAATACTCATATAACTATAATTATAGTAATAATATATTCATTGAATATATTATTAAATTATTATTCAATTATTTCATTGAATATAAGTAACACTCACATAATTGCAAAATATATAACGATATTATATTATGTATAATAGTATAACAATCAGATTTATAATAACAGTTAGCCAACTCCTTAAGAATTTATTAGCAACATCAGTAAATTAACAATAACGATAACTTCTCCTAAAAATCAAATGCCAAATACGAATATTCCTCGACCGTGAATTGGATCGAGTTGTTCCGTAGAAGTGGCAGCGAATCGGTGGTTGGCAATCGTCAGTTGCTTCCTAAGTCGATAGGAAGACAACGAGTTCCGCGTCCGTGACTTTTTCCGGGTGCCAGGTGCGGCTATACATATCGTCGACCCACGTGCATTGCATCCAGCAAATGTATCCAAACAAAAGCCCTTAAATATCTGTTTCTACAAGTTCGTGATCCGACTTAATGCTTCCTAGACAGACATTGGCTCTTACTGTGCTGCATATATAATAGGAATGACACGTACCATTCCATAATTGCAAATGGTGTCATTGCTATTCGTATGGAATTTCCAGTTCTACGATATGAACTACAAATACCACATAAATCGAGCCTTCCAACTGCCCTGACTCTGCTACAGCAACATCGATAACGTAAAAACTGTCATTTGCTTCCATTGTTACCAACAATGAAGAGAAAGAAAGATCTGCCAACGTTTACGATTCTCTTCTTCCGCAGGAAGAAATCTGCCATTTTAAAAAACAAAAGACCACGTAACCTCCTACGATTCGATCAAAAATTGATCTACCAAAACGATTTGCAAACGCTTATGATCCTGTTCGTCGCCGAAAAGAGACCTTCGGTTTAAAAAAAAAAAAACGAAAAATATTTTGGAGTTGTTGGTTGACCAACTTGATCAAATGAATCGATCAAAAAAAAAAAAAAAGGAAGAAGAAAAAAGAAAAGAACGTAGAGTGATCCAGTTTTGAAAATGCAAGGGACGAACGTCGCAACGAGAAAAGGCGAATTCTTCTGAAAAAGAAAAAGTTCGACCTTCGATCGAGTCAGCGATTACAAGGTCTGAGAGCGAAATGTAGCGCTGAACGAAGGATCAGCTGCGATTTCGTGTGCAGTTATTCCGTAAAATAAATTTAAAAAGAGGAGAGTCTATAAATAAACTGGACGCGGAGGCAGAGAGACAGAGAGACAGACAGAGAGAGAGAGAGAGAGATTTTTACTTCGGGGTGGGAGGCTCTTATCGATTTTCTTGGCCGAGCCACACAGCCATAGCTACCAGATTTCCCTCGGATTTCAAGTCCTATCGTTTCCGCCTCGCTTCATTCTACGATGCTCGTCCAACTAAAAACTACTACCATCCCTTCGATAAAAGAGCATGCAGACGCTCGCCAGACTTCTAGCAAATAACCCAAGAAGAATTGCTCGATAACCAACCTCTTATCTTCCCCTCTAACCATATCGCACTGACGATGAAACTCGAAGAAATCTACTAACGTCATAGTGGAAGCTAGCTATGGATGTGGCACCACTCGAAATCGTCTTTTGTATTTTTTAAATAAATTACAAAAATTAATCAATTGAAAGAATAAAGAAAATAACGGAAGTAAGTTAAAAAATTAATATACTGAAAGAACAAATAAAATAAAAAAAGCAAATTAAGCGAAGCAAAAGTTAAGTGAAATGAAGAAACGTGATCTCTTCAATCTATTTCGATCTACTGAAACATTTATTCACAGCTACGTGATCTCTTCAATTTCCCCATTTTTGTAAATGGGATATTATGTGCGTCATAAACGCGCGCGATGACAATCATAAATCAAAGAAAAAAGTAAAATAATTTCTCACGAAAGACCCATTTCTTCGCATCTCTTCGGACCACCGTTAAGCGTCAAACTGAAGAGTCAAAGTTCATGCGCTTGGAGGATTGAAACAAGCGACCCGGGACAGTTTTCAAGGCGTAGGAAATCACGAACATCCGACAACTTTCATAAGATTAACGATACAGACTCGAATATCTTCGTAAGGTCAATTATGACCCATTGATTTTGGGTCTATCTCGTCACACGACTCAGGACCCTCTCGAGATTCTCGCGCGAGGCTACCTCGGACGTCACGTTCTCTGTTCGCATTCCGCAGTCAATCGCTTCCACAGATTGCACAATTCTGGAATAGCGAAACGATATCGCAATATCTTTTCACGTGCGAAGGACATTGCAATTGGTGTAACAGTTGCAACTCTGTGCATTTAAGAGCCAAGGAAGATTGTTGTTAACGAAATATGGTCAGCTAGTCTGTACAGGATTTTCTTCCCTTTCTTCGTCCCTCAGGTGGACGAAAGACCGACGTGTACCTGGTGTTCTTCTTCTACTTGATCAACCGTTTGAGTCCCAAGGGTGTTTGAAAGAACAGGGTCGAAAAATCTCAAACAACGTGGCAACGCTTGTCTTCGTCGATTGCGAAGAGAACTAAGATAGCACTCGTCATATTTGTAATTTGTACGAAGTACGTCGATCTTATTATACAGGGTGGTTGGTAATTGGTGGTGCAAGCGGAAAGGGGGTGATTCTACGCGAAAAAATAAGTCGAAAATATAGAATAAACATTTCTTTTTACATTTTTCCATCGAGACAACGATCTACAGCGAGATCCGTTATAACGTACCGCACGAGTACCGACCCAAAGTTCAAAGTCGATTTTCTCGAAAACCAAGCCTCGGACGAAAAATTGTTATTCTATATTTTCGACTTCTTTTTTCGCGTAGAATCACCCCCTTTCCGCTTGTACCACCAGTTACCAACCACCCTGTATATGCGCACTATTAGTTTACAAATATTCCAAGTTTTCTTCAATAAAAATTATTGAGAAGATAGGAATGAAATATTGGGTTACCATTACCATCTAATGACAAAATCCGCAATCACTTAGTTGCCAACCCAATGCAAAATACCGCGAGTCGTCCGTAGCGTTCAAATGTAGTGGCACTTTTCCACGCCGAATCTGAACAGCGCGATCGCGCTGCTTGCCACTCAAACAACTAAACACTGACACGAGGAACTTACAATTCCTGGCCATTCGTGACAAGGCGAGTCCCGTCATAGGTGGAATATCACAAAATGCTGAAGATTCAACGAAGAAGACGCAACGTTAGAAACGAACAGCGAGCGTCTTCGGGGACCAAAATGAGAAGATTCCGATCGAAGGTGATAGCGAATGCCGCGAGTCTACACGCGAAAATGTCGCTTACTTTATGGTAAGAAGAAATAAGCTCGAGGATGGACGCGAAGAAGATTGGAGGAGCAAAGTGGCAAGCTTTCGACGCAAGATGATAATGCAGCAAGTTCGACAGACTATTCAGCAATATGGAAACTCTGGAGAAAAATTTCAGCCACCTACGCGTGTTGCTCCAAGCGGGTGACGAAGAAAGTAGGACAAGGTTCGCGATAATCGTATCGCGACATGTTAACACCGAGGTAGTGCGCACGAATGCATGCAGAGCGACGCGATAACGCGTTGCACGAGCTTTGCTAACGTAATATCGCGAGGAAGAGAAACGAGCGTCGCGTGAATCTGTGAAACTAGCTTTCTTCGGCGGCACGATACAGTTTTAACTTGATAGAATCGTGTATAGTTAACGTCAGGTTGAGTTCGGTGACCTGCTGTACCATGACCTTGAAATCTTGCGCAATTCCTGGGCATAAGTAACGCGGAAAAATAATCTACCGATTGAAATTTCTACAAAATAAAATTCGTCTTTTCGTACGCGATCTATTTGCCGAACGATTTCGACGACGCGAAAATTCGTCGTCCGATCGATAAGCCAGTGCGTGCCGATCTAAATAGAAAAATAACGAAAAAATAAGTCGAAAATATAGAATGAAGTTTGTTCGCAAGACGCACCATTTTCGATTAAATCGCATTTGAAAATATGTCGGCTATGTGCCAATTTGCATTTTTAGGTTAGGGATATTTTAAGGTTAGGGAAGATATTCTGCGATCGGTTGACGGATACGAAGTAAGATGGGAGAAATTATTCGCGATCTATCGTTAAACAGACCTGAAAGAGGGCGGAAGAGATTGTTCGTGAAGGAACCGATGAATAAAAAATTCATTGGGAAGTTGAAGTACCAAGAAATCAGTTCACAGTATCGATGAATCGGTGAAGCGAGTTTCAATGGTGAAATCTTTCAAGCACTCGGCCCCTTTCCACAGTTAATGCTCTTCAGCGACTGACACACGGGTCTTTGTGCTCCAAGAGCCTCTCAACCCTTGACTAGATTCAATTCCTCCGACTGAAGACACTAAAACATTCAAATGCAACGACTTGTGTACTATTTTGTTAGCCTCTTTCCTGTGCGAAAAATCTCCTAACGTTTCTTTATCGGTTGAGCAGATCGTCCAGTGGTTTCGTCGAAAAATAGTTTATTCAAAGAATCGGAGATCCGAGAAGATGATGGGCGGAGCTTGGAAGAATCTTCTGCCTCTTGGGAAATATTTCGCGATAAAAATTAGGCTAGGCAGAAGAGTTGCTTCGAACTTAGTTTACAGATGAAACTGTGCTCAAAGAGTTTGCAACCAGTGGAATAAATTTGAGAAGCTAAGATGGAAGATTCCTGGAACGAAATTTGAAAATACAGTAGTCGCGAAGGCAACGAAATTTTGTAAATAAACGATGTTGAAACAGCGACAAATGAACTTAATTTACAGATTTTCCATGCAATTTTTTTTAAATAGCAACGAAAAATTAGAAGCTCGAGCTTTCGACTAACTAAATTCTGAGGTCTGAAAAATCGGATCGATTAAACTCGCCTCAAATCTAACCAAAGACACAGACCATCCAAGAAAAGAAATCAATTACAAACACGATATCCATACAGTTTCAAACAGACGGAATATGCCTTTGAATTTTTCCAATTTCCTAACCCTGTCCCTCTACGGATCACAATCAGAGTTCTGCATTTAATCGTAAGAGATTCAACCGGCGAGTCAGGTTATGAAATATGTCTTAAAATGGCGGAAATATTAGGAGAACGAATAGATCGAGCACTATTACATAGCGCCGTGGAATGATGGCAACGGTGGTGGCGAGTGGCTAGCAACAGAGCAAATATTTTTGGAAGATCGATTCCCAACCCCTGGCCACCCACGCCGCCCGTTACACAGTTTCGATTTCAGCGGCTGGCAGAATGAACGTAGTCGGAAGATGGAGCCTCCGTATACGTACTCGTGACGCTCGAATCTGGATCCCGAAAACGCGTGCGGATCGATACGTTGGATTCCTCGATATCGGCGATGCCCGGCCGATAACGTTGCCAACTCGGTCGCCTGTCCACCCCTGATCGTTAATAATTCCTGGTTATGTTGCATGCGATGGCATGGCATAGCTGCTTTTTAATGTCGACGTGATCACACAGCTGACATGTCTGTCGTCCCTTTGAAGGCTAAAGAGAGGGAGGTAACAGGAGAGCAAGAGAGAGGGAAGAAGGTCACACAGATTGGATCGTCACTGATGATTAGTGGAACTTGCCATAGAACCAACCATCGTATTTAGCAACCTTCCAACTAGGTCCATAATCTCAACATCGCAGGAGCAACGGATAGCTCCTGAGACGAGTCTCAGACCAGGGCCAGCAAAATTTGAGGAATTTCTGGACTTAACAATTTATGTTAACCGAGAAAAGAAGCGAGGCAGGGACGACGAGAAAGCAGGAATAGGCTGTCAGCGAGGATCATGCAAGCGCAGAGCGCGTGAAAAGTCGACTCGACGACCACAGTTTCTAGCGTGAGAGAGGAAACCGCGAGAGTGGGAGAGAGACAGAGGGAGACAGAGAGAAATCAATAAACGGTCTATCGACGAACTGTGGCTGGTCGGGTAGAAATGTATCGAGCTTAAAGTCTAGTTAGCGAGATTCTTCTCGAGGACATGGACACTGACGATTCTCTGTCGTTTCCCGTCCAACGAGTCGTTTCTCCGATCATGTACCTCCTGAAAATGTTGATCCTCTCACTGTTGATCGCTGAATGGTAGGGTTGCACGCCACGCGTTCCACTCGAATCCTGCACCTCGCTTCGATGATGAAATGACTCCGAAACGCGAGTCCGGAGGTTCCCGACACACGACTTAACACACGGTAGCACAACGGGGGGTTGTTTCGCGACGATTTTAAAGAGACTGGACTGGCCTCGGTAAAGCCTCGCGCCACTGTAGCCCGCTATAGTTAAAATATCGACCATTTCGTGGACCCCCGCCCGTCCTCGGACCAATCCCGAGAAAGGCCGCGCCTGCGCCACAGGCAACCCGACTGACATCTCGAAACCGGAGATAGAACCCCGTTTCACGGGGGAGGGACACTTGTTGATTTCCTGGTTCGTCGGCGCTTACGACAATGCGCATGAATCTCACTAATTCTTTTGTAGATGTTTCCTTTATCGATCGTAAGTAACTTACCTACTGTAACTTGCCTATTCCATTTCTGCGAACTCTTTCTATCGGTTCCTGTAATACGGACAACGAATTGCTCGTCGACAGGCGCTGTGAGATAATTTCAGAAATTTGCAAGAGTGTGCCAGTATTATTGCAGAGAAATTAGCAACATAGCAACCACGATTGTTTGGTTGATAGAAATTTGACTTACTTCTCTCGTTGATTATTCGTGTAAATTCTGATGAATGTTATTTTCTTCGTTATTTGCAAAATCGTTTTGAACATGTCTCACAAATCCTGGAACTCGGGTAGCAGTCAGGCGAAAGAGAAAATCGTGTTGGAGCCGGAAGTAAGCTGCGAAGATCAAGTAGTGAAACGATCACATTCCGGACGTGAGCTGGACGAAGCGAAGCTCAGGCAAATCTCAACGTAAAATTCATTTGTGTTGTTCGACGAAAACATAAAAAAAAAAAATGGAAAATGTTTGAAAAATTTTTATTCGTAGCTTGAGGAAATGCCGAAGCGTGGATGGGACTTCGAAAAGACCAAAAATTAGCCACGTTCGCAGACTAAAGACTCAGAATTTAAAAGTCCCACAGATCTCCGAGAAAATTGTTAATATCGTCAACATTCTGCAACACGAAAATTTTCTGGATGTGGTCGATCGGTTCTTCAAACCGAAATCCAACAAACAACCACGTACCAAAAAGCCACAATCCAAAAAATCCAATGTGAGCAAGAATCTTGATTGCAAAACTAAAGTGCTCGTGTCCACTAATAATAACACTGTGTAATTTGTCAAAAATAAATAATTTTAACCTGCGAACTGGGTCGTCTCTTAATTAAGGTCTTAATGACTAAACTCGTAATGACAATTTTGCAAATAACATTTCTTTTCAACAAATAAAATAAAATGAACTTTCACTTCTCCGATTAATAGATCAATAGATTAAAATTGTGATTTAAAGTGAAAATATTTTTGCAATACGTGCCATTTTATTGCACATCTAGCTTGAAATTAGGCATGAACACAATCTTGTGAAACACATACATCACGATATTAAAAATATTTCTCAACGTTTTATTTACAATAAAACTGTCCTCGATCGATAAAATTCGATAAAGTGTGCATCGTCTGGCGTTGCCTCGCTAGCTGTCGCTGCAGCCCTCGTAGAGTGCAGGAACATAAAGCCAACTATAATTCGACTATTCTCTCATTTGTAATTCTATGCATCAAGGCAGTAAGAAATATCAAAGAATTAGATTTTTAAACTGTCCAGTTTCCAGACTGTCCAATTTTTGAAAAATCCGTCGACTAATTCATTGACCTAACTTAGTCAGCTAACAGTGTATATAAAATTTGATTACTTATAACTCGATAAATAAGCTTCAAGTGACGTTTCAACGCGTTAACTTTCTTCAGTGCTTTGATGTCTACAGTCACTCACAATATCGTCCATTCTTTTTGAACACAGTGTCAAATAAACAAGGAACTCGCTATAAAATCTTTACACTTCGAGTCCCTGTTAGCATTGTACCATTCAGGCGTTCAGCTTCAGGGAGACAATACTAATCACCACTTTTGTTTCCACAAAATCAAAGCTTGCTTTCGGTGTCGTCGTAGATTATTGCGGGGTTCGAGGCAGCCCATTTCTCCTTGAAAGCTAGTTCCTCCTTCTTAGGTCTGGTCTTCAAACTTTGGATACCAGCATAATGTTCCTCGATCTCTTTCAGAGATCTGCCTTCTGTTTCTGGAAGGATGAAGTAAAGGAGTGCTCCGCCAGCGAAGTTAATTAAAGTGTAGAAGAGGAAGGTTCCTGGAAGAGACATCCCGTTGACCATGTACAGGTACACTTTGTTGGCGATGGAATTGAAGATGTAGCCTATGGATCCAGCCATTCCTGTTGCGCTACTTCGTACCTGGGTCAAAATCGGAACATTGTCAGAAGATTAGTTTCTCACAACTTCCTGACTCGTTAGTTAGATAATTTTGTTTACCTTAGGTTTGCGTTAATAAAATAGACGTACTTTCGTGAGGGAATCCTTAGGTTAAATTAGGACGATGTTCAGGAAACGATGGACCGATTTCCATGCAGGAGATTTTGGTTCGAGTTGTGTTTGAATTGCGTTTATGCTAAATTGTGCTCACGATTGACTGAAATTTGCATTTGAGAGATGGCAAACCTACCTTTACGGGAAAGACTTCACCAGCCAGGACCCAGGGAAGCAGCCTGATTCCAGCGTGAGATAGAAAGGCAGCTCCAATCAGCAAAGTCATTGGAATCCAAGAAATACTCTCCGTATTGATCATATCAGCCTGAGTCAAATAGCCATAGACAGCCACCAAACAGAAACACATGCCGGTACCACCGACTGAAAGGAATGTCAGCAACCGCTTGCCGGTGAAATGAATGGCACACACAGAGAGCAGTGTCCCTACCAATTCTGCTAGGCCAAGAAATACAGCAGCCGTGTATTTGTCTAGAGGCGCGTCTAAACTGTCAAAGATCAATACAGCGTACGTCTGAAGAGTACTGGTTCCTCCAAAAGCGCCAATGCAGAAGGCACTACTGACCAAGAGGAAAGGCACGTAGAAGGTTCTCTTGCCGAAGGATTTCCAGATCTTTTCTTTGGATTCTGCTGGCTTCTGTACATCTTGGCAGATGATTCGAAGCTCCGACTGTACGTGGATCGGACTGACCCAACCGCGAAGCCAACAGAGAGCTCGCTCGGCTTCCCTTTGGCGGCCTTTTGCTGAAAAATCGTTTCACGACACTTAAATCGGTGACTAATTTAGGCTGCTAATTCATACACCAGCAACAGCATAGTTGTAATGTAACTTGGCGACTCTGACCCTAACTATAGGCAAGTTATGAACTGAACCGTGGAGACTATGAGTCTAACTTGAACTGAACTACAAAGTTCATGAGATTAAACGCTAGAAACACCAGTCAAAGTCGTCATACTACATATTTTGCGGACCAAACGTAAAATCATTTGCATCGTAAGGAAGAAAGAGGATTTACCAACAAGCCAATAAGGACTCTCAGGCACCAGGCAGAGGGCAACTAAGCAAATAAGTGGATAGATGAGATTGATCATGGTGACAATCCTCCAGTTGCCTAATTTGCCACCCAACATCTGCGTGAAAATGCCCAGGATCACAGCCATGGTGGAAGTGGCGGATAGCATGCCACGTAAATGGGGCTGCGTCACTTCTGCCACATAGGTCATCACAGGTGCTTCTAGGAGACCACCAGTTAGACCAGTCATGGCCAGTGCTATAAACAACATCTCAGCTGTCGTCGCATAGTAAAAGATGATCCACGCTGCTATAAATGGAATGGTGGTCAGCATCATGGTCCTCTTTCGTCCTAGGAACTGCGACACTGGCCCACTAGCGAAGCAACCGATTGGGACCAGGAACAGATTCAGGCTACCTGTATTGGTATAAAGAGAATGTTTCATGAATTCTAGGCTTTTATGACCTTCTACGAGTTTACGTAGTCTATAGACATGAAAAGCTGGCCAGATATAAGACAGAAGTGAAAGGAATTCCACTGCGGAAGCCTAATTACGAGCCAGACGTCTAAATTGATGCTTTTAGTCACACTCTAAAGTCAGATTTCCTTTCAAATCAGTTTTAAATCTGGTCTCCCAATCAGTTGGACTTTGATGCTCTGAGATCAGCCTAGTTTTGACATTTCAAGCCGGATATTAATTCGAGTCCTGCTGATTTTGGTGCACCATATTCAGCTGCCAAGTCGATCTAAGTTTCAAAGCAAACAAACAACATGCTCACTTATCCACGTCAACTCCTCCATAGTGACCGGGATCTCAGCGTTCTTCTTTTGTAGTTCTGGGATTAGGACCGTGGAAAATCCCAACGTTGAACCAAAGGTGAGCATGAGCAGGTTCTTCGCGCTCACGGCACAGAACTGTGGAAATGCCTGGCGTAGCCTCGACGTTGTCAGACCCTCAGAGATGCCATTTAGCTCAGCAGGTGACGTTTTCTCGTCATTGCTAAAACGCAAAACAGAATGACGAAACTAGTAAAAGTGCTTCAATGAAAGGGCATGCCAAACCCAAGGGACCTTGTCTGTCAGCTAAAGAAAAAATAGCGTATTTGATATTTGGCACCAAACGTTCTTCAATAAATTTCGTCAAAAATGATCCCACCTAGCATTGTCGAACAAAATTCTGTGTTCTATTTTTGGAACGAAAGATACTTCGATAAATTTTTGCAAGTTATCCAGATTCTATGTGTACATCTAACGATGCAGACAGGTGGATCAACGACAGATGGGGTCCAAATGAGCATAGTTGGATCAACACCGAGTCGCAGGTTTAATTCCATTGAACGTGATTTTCTTTCTTCAACGAAACTGGGTTAACAACGATTGCGCAATGGTTATCCAATCGCCCAATTAAGTTCCACCCGGTCGGGTTCTATACATTAAATGGGTAATTTAAAACCCGTAATCCAAAACCTGCCCTTGCTGACTCCGACAAATTTTCCAACGCGTCGTAATTACTGGATTGGCAACTAAGTGATTGCGGATTATGTCATTAGCACCTAATGACAAGACCCGCAATCACTTAGTTGCCAACCCAATAGAATCGCAATTGAGAAAGTGTGGTATCTGTGGAATAAAATTATTGCAAAATTCTTGAAATATTTTTCCGAATGTATAAACCTTGACGAAATTGTAGCCGGAAAAATTATGCTACAGAAAGATGGTACAATTTCAAAAATTGATAAAATATGATGAAATTGAATAAAGTAAAAAATTGAAAAATAAAATAAAATAAAAAATTGTACAATTTCGTATGAGAAATTATTATCTGAAAATTCTACAATTTTTAATAATAATAATATACTGTTTTACTTGTATTTGTATTAATAGATTATTTTACTATTTTCATAGGCTTTTTCTTATTTTTCTGAAAATACAATTTCCAGATTTGTCTGTAATTTACAGTAACGTTTTTGCTAAAAAGGGAAAAATTCACGTTGCAAGAAGATTCACGCTCGTCGTTCACCTGTGCCTAGCATCATCAGTGGCTGGCTTTTTCGTCATTGACATAGTTCTCTTTTTGCGTGAAAGGAACCGCAGGCTCTCGACTATTGCGGTTGCATAAGCGATGCTACAAGTGCGTTCTCTCAGTGTTTTGTGAAATTTCAAATGACCGGTTTGCCAGGTCAATTAAAGAAATAAATACACCGACTTGCTCACATTTATCATCTTGCTGTAAATGTCGACAATTGTACAATTCTATTTGTTTTGAATTAAAAAATTACAAATGTTACATTTACCGGTGCTGAAACGTAGAAACATCGACCAGATGAAATCTGAACTTAACTTTTATCGTAGAACGTGTCAACATAAACGATACTTGAAGAAAAATAATCGATCATCTTTGTTATCGAGAATTTGGCAAACAATTTCTGGCACTCTGAATTATCCTCTATCAATCAATAAATTCACTATTTTTTATATTTTTGGAAATTTTGTCACTAATGTGGATGTTGAAACATGACATAAAAAAATGACATAAAATGAGACGAAGATTATTTTATCAGTATAACACGGAGAATACATATTTGGTGAAAATATCTCATATTTTACGTGCGAATAATAAATCTCTATAATAAATATTTTTTATATTCACTGTGATTATAAATAAATTGTTTATTGTACTTTTAATATGAAATGTAATTACCCTCGGCAAATTATGGGATTAAAATTTGGATTGTTTCTAAAATTTAGTAATTAAAAAAAAATATATATATATATAAAATAGACAAAATTGTTACCAAAATAATCTGATAAATTGATACAAAAAGGAGAGGAAGTATGAGGCAGACCTGTTTCGTCTACTACAAAACTTAGAAAAGGAGATTCACAGCAGACGAAGTGAAAATCATAACTTGCATTAAAACGAGTTCTGTGTTGATTAGATCGCCTGAGGGATCCGGTTATGCAGTCATACAGGTGGCTGCACGTGAAAGGAAAAGTGGCATGTAGAAAAGTATAGTACACTTCCATCAGTATTATTAAATATCGTGACTAGACTGCGAATGCCTGTTATTTTTATATTTCATTTACACGTCAAAAGGAAGCTTTGTTCTAACATCGATATTGTTAACTACTAGTATACCAAGTGTATTAAATATATTAGTAGTTAACAATATCAGTGCTAAAACAAAGCTTCCTTTTGACATGTGAAAGATATACTTAATATACTACTAATATAATAAGTATATTAAATATATTTATATACTAGTAGTATATTAAGTATATTAGTAGTTAAGCATATTAATTATATTAAATATACTATCAATATTTAATAAGCAATATGACGTATATATATTTAATTGTAATATCATTATTATATTATTATTATCAATTATAATTTAATATTGTGTATCAATTTAATATTACAAGTATACATAATAAGTATATTAAATATACTTAGTGTACTTAACTACTAGTATACTTAATATACTTAACTACTAGTATAGTTAGTATACTTAACTATTAATATACTTAACACACTTAACTACTAATATAGTAACGCTAACATTGTTAACTACTAACGCACTAATGTTAATACTTCTGATCGTAATCATCAGAGTTCAATTTTGTTCATTCTGACGCAATTCCAGTTCGATGACTCGAGTAAGCAAGTGTTCGCACACTTTTCAGCAACAGCGCATTGAAGGTTCGTTGGGCCAGATTTGACCCGAGCGCCGAGCACAGCGCACGAATGGAATCGAAGGAGGCGTCTGTAGCGTATCAAAAGATTAGCGAAAATAACTCGTTACGAGCTTATTATGTTCTTACGCCTATGCGATATATATTTCTGGCGCGATAAGCATAATTCCATGATAATATTTACGATCCTTATTATCCTTGTCCTACACGCTCATTTTATTCTAATCGCGTTTTATATGGTTTTATCAATGCGATCTCGGGTCTACGATGAGATGAATTAGGAATTGCTGCGTCATTTCGATTCACATCGTCGAGTGAAATTGTGAAAATAATGCTCCCTCGATTAGTTACAACGTGATTACACGATGTTTCCATGTATCTTTTACGATAGCTACGCGACGATGTTTAATTAGCTGGATGATTGTTTAGGATATCTTGGTTTCCTCTCTTCAAAGAAACGCTGTTGTGTTTGGATTGTTCTTTGTGGAAATGCTCGGTCAACGCAACATTGGCTCTTAAGAACGACGTTTTAACAAGCAGCGTGTAAACTGATGCTTTCACATCGTCATAAAGCTTATCGACATTCCTATGGCATTCGAGGAGCACGCGTTTCTCTTATCATGGATTAAGAACACAATTTCTGATATAGCTAAAGTAATAATAATCTTGGCTAAGATTTCTAAAGATTCGCCCCGCCACCGATTGTAGCACGGTATTATCTACTGAGATTTATTTTATTTGTAGATGCCACGTTAAAACGAAGTTTCATATATTACGTGTATCGCGTGTGTATGAACGATTTGAACGACCAGCAATAAATCATATTAAAGACAGCTACTAATAACGTGAGAACGAGACTTTTATAATTATAAACGATAACGCCTTTTAATTTTTTCTTCTTATCTGAATCGCAATTTTATTCTTCGTTCAGGTTATGACTCGTGGTGCGACACTAGCGCCACACGTGCCGATTACTAGTCCGCGATATGCATATTTATCTATATAAATAATTGCTACTGTATCCTTTGAATTACTTATCGCTTTTCCCTTATTTATTGTCTATTTTTCAAACATACCTGCGACTATTGAATCCACTTATAAATATAATAAAAATGATATTTTACAAATTTGCAGTTTACGCGAAAGTTTCGTCTCAGCGTTGAGATATAATCTTGCTGCGGTAATCGAATGTATATGTTTTGTTTGCTTAGATAAATAGAGGATTGTAGTGATATCTTGATCCTGTTCGTACTTCCTAAGAAGCACCTAATCCAGGAATTAGTTTTATCTCGAGAAATATCGATCGATTTAAAAGTAATCGCCTTTATATTTCGCCGTTACCCAACGACGTATCGTAAAACTACAAAAATCCTGATTATTTTCAAAGAACCGTAAGACTGCTGGCTTTTTAGTCCAACTGAACAATCTCTTTCGTAACGAAAAATAATATGAAAGATAATAAACGATAACAAGGAAGCTAATTAAAAAAAGTATAAAAGTAGATGTGCAATATACCGTTATAATATTCAGTCTGCCATATTCTACAGGCATTTTCTTATCTCTTTTACAATTTGCAACTTGTTTTAGAATTGGCATTAAGTATGCTTTGTAGCCATTTATCGCAACAGATTGCTGCGTTCATTATGATTATATTTATGTTGATTGCAATTATGTATATCTACTATACATTTGTAAGCTCCTTACTCCTACGTTTCACTTTGTTTAAACGAAACTTAAATCAAGCAATCTTCGTCATGAAGAATCATCGACTAGAACTGAGATAACAAAGCAATCTGAAATTTGTAAGAAAGTAAATTTTCATTATCCATTTTGATCATTTACAGTTATTGTAATCGGTATTTGTACGTGATGCCATGTTGATACGACCTTCATGGTGTCCAGTTACCGTCATAACGCGTCATCGTTGAGGAAAGAGCCTTGAACGAGTCGAGTTTCGTGAAAAATTCATGGACCTTGATTTAAAGAATCTCAGGAGAAAAATGAAGAAAAATCTGACTTAAAAGCGGATTCAACATTTCGATTCGAACTGGTCGATTCTCGAAGTTGTACTTTCAGAAAATTATTTTTCAGTTTACTTGAATTTTTCTAGCTCCCGAGCCGATAATTTTGAGAAACTTTAAAAACTGGTCGATTTGAGAGAAATTTTTTAATCTTGATATTCGACAATAGCAATATTTCTATATTTGAGAATTTGCCAATTTACAGCAAATCTGTGGACCTGACCGATTTTTCACGTTTTCATCTGCATTAAATCTTTTCTTAATTTTGAACAAAAATTCCAGATGGAGGATTTTAAGGATTTTAAAAATTGACCAATTTGAAATTGCCAATTAATACGTCTTTCTATTCTTCCACGGAAGTGATTCGCGCGTATTAGAGCAGCAGTTATCGTCGCTTATCTTCACTTTATCAGTTCGTTAATCCAACTTTCCACAAAATTCGGCTGCGTACGAGTCCGTTTGATGCCACGCGCGTGCTCCGCGTTTTTCATTCTACCGCGATTTCTTCGAACTATTACGAACGGATTATTCGGCTTAGGGAAAACGACAGGTAAATTTATCTTCCGATTTCCCTTCCCCGTTTCTCCGCCGATGATAATTTTTAATGGCATCGATGAAGTCTCATCTGCATCTTACAGTTTATTTTTACCCCAATCAACGTGCGCACGCGAAGAAGGAAATGATCGCGTAATTGCTCGACCAAGGACGCGCCCGAAGAAGTTCCAGTCACTTTTTCTCGCTTTTTATGAAACGATATTTCGCTTTAAGATTCATGCACGTTTAAATAATTTCCAGTCTAAAATAATCCATCTAAGTCCTCAGACGTACGAACGAAATTTTGTCGTTTGATAACATTGCATAAATCGTATTTCAGGTCTACGAGTATTAAAAAAATCACAGGTACAATGTCCAGGTAGAAATAAAGTTACATTCGTTGTTTGTAGAATAACTATATATGAGAGATCACACGTGTATGCAAATTTTTCACAAATTTCATCTTTTAGTTGATCGTTTGTCCAACACAGAGGAAAGGACATTATTCTATTTGCATTCTGTTAGCAATGCTCCACGGTTTACCTCATAATCACAGAAAAATAACCACATAATCGTGCTACAATGTTCATTGAGGAAGGGAATCTAACCTAACCTAACCTCAACCTAACCCCAATCTAACCCTAACCTATTCGTATAGTTTGCTTAGCGATGCATATTCTAATAGCCTGCAGATGGAGGATGCTTTTATGCAATTTTGTACGACTCAAAGCATTAATCATGCATCGATAATCAATTAAACGACACGCCAAATGACGATAGTCTTTATACGATTTCAAATTCTAGAGAAGTACGTGCCATTTGGATTGCCATTTTGCTGGCTAGTCACTCGTGGCCTCAACTCGGACTTCTCAAAAATATCGCTCGAGTCCTTCTAATCCTTCGATGTCAGCAGGATCCTTTTGATCCTCTTAATCCATCGAATCTTTCCCAAGTCTGCCTCGAACAAAGAGAACAGAAACCAATGAAACTATTGGGTTGGCAACTAAGTGATTGCGGGTTTTGTCATTACAACTTAATGACAATATCCGCGATCACTTAGTTGCCAACCCAATAATAAGCCAATTGGCCGGTTGCGTCTCATTTAAAAAAATGCTTCCCCATGAAAGACAGCAATCGTCACCTGTCATTTTTGATTCCACGTCCGAACAACGGTCGGTTGCGTCAAAGACGAGTAAAACAGATGTTAAGCGATCATTTCGCAACGACGATCGACGATACCAAGGCGAGGATCGCGTTCCGAAAAGCTCATTTGCTACGGATGGTCGTACAACGTTTCGATCATTGTCGCGAGATTTTCCTGTTTGGTGCGAAACGTAGGACAAACAGCAGCACGCGCGCTGTTAGGAAACGCTGCGGCAGTTAGCTCGTTCAATAGTTTCTAGGAATGTTAATTCTCTTCAAGCGGGGAAACACCGCTCGATCTTTCTGTTGGCTTTGAAAATTAAGCGTTCGTCGCGTCATATCTGAGCCAGTAGCACGTTGCAACGTTAGAAAATATTTCACGTTGCGGCAACGTACGAGAAAAGCTTCGTCAGTACGCGCGTCTCTTCGCCCCGATCCTTCACAAAGTGTGTTTCGTTGTCGAAACCAGAACAACGTCGAAGTATTACAATTTTTAATGGAATTAACATTTTATCATTTACTGATTAATAATAGGCTGTTGGCGGAATAAAAAAATTATCGAAATACAAAAATAGCTTTAATTTTGAAAGTTCGAAATCAGGTGGGACACAGGTTAGTTAGGTTGGCAACTAAGTGATTGCGGATTTTGTCATTAGGTGGCATTGACAGAATCCGCAATCACTTAGTTGCCAACTTTTCTCGTTGCCTTTGTGTCTTGCGTTTCCTGGCTACACCGATGCGAGTCCCGTATGTCGTGACACACCTTGTATATAGCACAGAGAAGATTCACTGAGATCAACGAAGAGACCATCGTGGTTCTAGCAACAGTATCCCAGGCTAATTAGCCTTTTGACGGATTGGCTATCTCATTTGAACGATGTGAGCTCAATAATAATCCTGATCGATCACCGATAAAGCGTTAAACGAATATGAATGAACTTATGTTTCGTACGATACGCACCAGTTGATGCCAGAAGAAGATAACAAGTAATTGTTCTGGTCTTAACCTGCGATTAATTGGGCTAAATTATCTAAGAAGCTAGCAAGCTTTAATCATCTGAAATTCAGTAGATTTAGTTGGAAGATTTTCATTTAGAAGGGAAAAGTAGCTTTATTTCTTATTTCCTGTATTTTCTATCTTCTTCTTCTTTTACAATATTTTTCAATCGCTTATTTCATGATATAACTGCTAATGCTTGTTTTCTACTATAATTGACGATGCATGTTCTCTGTAAAATAATTACAAACCTGATACGAATCTACAACTTGCTATTATAATATACAACTTAATGACTATACATTGATTTTTGTACAATTGATAATTATGCAACGTAAGAGTCGTTCTGCGGCTTGATATTTTTTTTGCAAAATAAAAATCACACGATCACGACTGTGTGTTTAATTAATTTTTCCTCGCCATGGAGGGTTGACCAAATATCCAATTGAATGGCACGGACATAACAGAAACAAAGCAATTTAAATACCTAGGACTCCACTTAGACGCACAATTTACATGGAAACAACATACTAAATCAATTACAGAGAAAATACGGATAAAAAGAAGACGGATGTACTGATAATAAAACCAATTTGCACGTAGGGAATACCACTATGGGGGACAGCAGCAATCAGCCACATAAATAAACTAGAGGCGCTACAATCGAAGATACACAAAGGAGGATATACACAAAGACTTAAAAATACCAACAGTCGAAGAAGAAATCGCCAGGTACGCAGAAAAATACAAGGAAAGAACGGCAACACATCCAAACCAGTCGGCTGCCGAAGCGAGTAAAACTCCCATAAAGAGAAGACTAAAAAGAAAACATCTCACTGACCTCACTAAAGAAATAAAATAGTCAAACTCGAAGATGGTATCCCGTTGCCATCCACGTGTTATTTAACAATAAAATTGGAAAAATTTACTAAACGTCCAGCTGGATAAATTGTAAAATACAAATTAAATAATAATAATAAAAAAAAAAAAAGAATAGAGGGTTGTAACTATAAATAGGTTTCTCTTGAGCAACTTGGCTTAATTCAAGTATCGTCATGATATTCGTGTGTTATTATAAATCGGCCAAAGTATCCACACATAAGCACTCGTTGATTTACGCGATATCGTAATCCGATACAACAGCGCACTCGAATGGAACGCTTTGTTATTATTAATGTTGGAAGCTTGTTTCATGTTCGATGACTATTTATCGAGTATTGCTCATCTTGATTACACGTAACTGTACGAAAGAATGTATAACAGTCAGAAGCATAAACTAAAGCGTGCTCGATGCGTGATAGAATCCGTTTAAAGTGAAAGTAACTGTTTGTTATGCGATGCAAAGAATTTCTCCAATGTTACACGTATCACATGGCTAACAAGTATCGAATTTTCTTCGTCTTTTTTAAACACTTTTCGCGTATTTCGAAATTTCAGTGCGTTTGCAAGTTTTAGCTTGCCAAAGATTGCACGTTTTATAGGTTAAGGTTGGCAACTAAGTGATTGCGGATTTCGTCAATACCACCTAATGACAAGGTATTGACAAAATCCGCAATCACTTAGTTGCCAACCCAATTGCTTTAACTAAAAAGGTCGAATCTTCGAACGCATTTCGACATATTTCTTACAGACTTCTGAAATTTTGTATAACCGAAGATTTTAATAATAAAAGTTTAAGAAATTTGCGATTTAGCACACTCGGACGTCTGACATCTTTTCTACGCGAATTTCTCAATGCTCCAACGTTTAGAAATGTGAAAAACCTTCGAAATCTTTTGAATATTTAACTTTCAATTGTTCAGACGTTTGGAAGTTCAAGTATTCGAAGCGGGAAGTTTCGAGATCTTAGAAATTTGACAAAATTAAAACAACATTAAAAATTCTTCCTCCACAGCATTCAAAGTCCTCGTTCCTGATAATTTGCGATTTCCAAATCTATTGGCAAACTGAAAATACTTTACAGGACACTAAAGTGCAGCATTCACGTGACCAAAGCTATGGAATACTATCGCGTTATGTAACAACCTGCAATAATGTTACCGGTGCTATGAGAAAAAAAAGAGCTGGAAGAATTGCCTTTTGTTCCTACAATGATAATTTTCGTCTGGTTATCCGTGATTTTTTTTTTTTTGAGAGAAAAAAAGAGGAACGAATAATTATTCGTAAAAAAAAAGCAGCAGTGTTTTCCATAGAAAACAGTAGTTTTTCCATAAAAAAAAAAAAAAAAAAACAGCAGTATACAATCAAGATAGGATCATCGAATAAAAGTAAGTGTGTTTATCAAACGTTGAGCGCAGTATAAAATAATAATAATTCAATTTTCTCTCTAATTTGGAATTTTTTTAATATTATTCTCTTAGCAAGTTGCTAGCTTTTTGCTTTCACAACGACAGCGAAGAATAAGATAAAAAAACATGCTAAAATGATATGAATTGCTTGTTGAAACTCGCACTTCCTAGCGAGAGGAATATTATTAACATATAGCAATAATATATCGATATTAACAATATCGAAAAGCCCAGCATTAAATTCAAACAAATATCAGAGAACGAAAGAAGCGATTGTTAAATGAAAATCCTCATAGAAATTGTCCAATTTGGAACTTTAGAAAAAGATATTTAACAACGGTATTATTTAAATAGTGATATTATATAATAAACGTTACACAATATCGTGAATAGCATTGAAATTATTATTAAATATTTTGAAGAAAATATCGGTAAATTGAAATTCTTATCGGAAAAATTTATTCGTTTCAGGACCTGTAAGCAGCGAATTGGAAGAACATTTGTCGAATAATATCATCAGGAAATTCAGCATTTTTCTTTAAAAATTAAATACAAGGCGCCTGAATTATTCGTCCTTCGAATGGCAAGGCGTTTTTCTGATAAAGTTATCAGCCAATGTATAATATATTGGATTATGAATATAAGAGCGGTCGATAGTTTGTTTGAATTTTACTTACGTATTTACAAGATACCGTATAAATAACCGTTAAACAGAATTATCTAAGCGAGGAAGGCAATTATTTCTGAAGATTAACGGGTTCGTTAGATAAATTTATTCTCCTCATTGCGAATCGCACAGACGTTCGATGTTAGTAGAAAACTTGAAGAATTTACAGACCTGGTGGTATCGTTGTTTCCTGGCTGCGCCATTCTAAATCGATAGTGTACACCGTAAATTACTGTTCTTGAGCTGTTTTCAAAATTCTTTCACAAGCGCATTCTTTGTTTCGCGCGTTCTGCACCAGCTACTATGCCGCCAAGCTTCTTCTTTCTGCTTGCAAATAACGTTCGAAGAATTCGGGTAATCTCATGAGATCCTGTCAGGATTTTCTTCCTCTCAGATCTTGTCAAGATTGTCCTCACAAAAAATAAAAAAAAAAAAAAAAAAATCGAAGACGATTTCACGAGTGACCAGCTTCGATAAAGAGAATTTATGTTTCACTCGTCTTCTTAATCCTCGCCGATTCACATTCTTCTCATGCCTTCGTCTTTCACATCTTTTACAATCACGAGAATCGTGCTGTCGTGTAAAATAAGACGTTAGAAAATCTTGCAAGAGCTTCTGTTTGCTATTTTGTTTTGCTATTCTTCTTATTCCAACATCGCGCGGATCTCTTCTAATCGCAAAGAGTCCAAGAGTTCTACTTTCGTTGACAGACGACAGAGAGATATTTGAAAAGTTGCTTTCCTCCGATATTTTCTGTAACGATGATTTTTACTGTGTCAGCTGGTTGGCTTTGATCAGAACCGTAGAATTTACGAGTACGAGCCGAATATCCCAGGTACTTTCACTTCTCTCCTTCACCTTGTGACTTCCCTTGCTCGGAAATCCTAGCGTTGCAACTGAAATCCGCGTTTATGCGCCAGCCTTGCGTTCAAATGTTTCCCAAAGCCTCGTCGATCGTTCGCTCGCGTGCCTCGCTCGTGACTAAAATTCCGACGTTGACAAGTTGCAGTCGAGAAAAGCCACTGGAGGCAGGTCAAACGACCAGATCGCCTTGCCAAGCGTCGATCGCGTCCAACGTCGAAGAAAACGGCGATAATAAGGTCTTATGGACAGTGCGGAATGCAAACACGAGGCCTGGTTATCTTCTTTCTCGTATTTACGTGGAAACGCGATTTCCCGAGCTGCAGCCAGTCGTCTGGTCTCTTCGGCCAGGCCCGAGTCTCACGGGGCAACAACGAGCGTTTGCACGACCACTTCCGCTTGCAAGCCGAGAGCACAGCCAGCTAGTCCTTCGCCCGACTCTTGTCTGACACACTAAACTGTTAATGAAAGCGAACAGCTCGAATGCACCTTCCGATTCCTCCTCCACCAAACACGTTCGCTTTCATCAACGAGCACATGTGACGGGTCAGCCTCAGTCAGGCGAATATCAGTCTGTCGCACCTCCAGCTTGCCGCATAGTCTTCGCGCTAATGAGGAGGCCGGTGTTTTCTAATCCTCTTTGCAAATTGATCAGACCAACGCGGGGAGAGACGAGTAGCAGTGGAAGGCAGCAACGTTGAATTTAGAGTTTGGGACAAAGTGGATGACTCGGAGGCTCCTGGTGGCTCTACTGATAAGCTGGTAGCGATAGTTGGTCAGCTGGAGTAGACGTCTTGACTTGAAATATTAGAGTAGCAAGAGTAGGTTTTGGGTTTTGTTCGATTAGACGCATTCTCTTCAATATTGCACTGAGTAGCGATATTTGATGTCATGTTTCGCTCAAATTGGATGCTGTGAAGTATTGGGAGTAGCATTGTTAGTGTTAGGAATAAAGTATATTAGTATGTGGCTTGGGGAGTAAATTCATATCACACTGAATATTTATGTGTTAAGATGACTCAAACCGAGCCATGCAAAGTGTTAGAAATTGTTCTTTCTACTAGAAATTCTTGGTATTCTAAGGATCACTGATACAGCTTGTGGAAATCAGTGGGCCACAATATCAAACTGTATGTTTGTCTGGTGTTGTATGTAGTTCAATCTATTGGAAATCACATCTTGTATCCTCTTTGTTGATATCCTGAAATTCACTCAAGTGGCTTGAGACTTTGTTGCATTGAATATTTAGAATGCAAGCTTGAACTGGTTCACAGGAAATTTGTTTGGTAAAAGGGTTCTTACTGCTATCTTAAAGATCATTGAAGAATATTGGAAAAATTCAAATACTATAATGTCATACAGATAGGTATCTTCATTGAACTAGATTTTCTTCTATCAGGAAAAGTGTCCTCTTTAGTATCTTAGAATTTATTGAGTTACTTTAGAAACTTGAGTCTTACTTTGGAAGTTGAATGTTGATACAAAAGGCATGATACATGCTTTGCAACAACTATTTATCTTTGAGTACTTCATTGTCTTGATAATCAATTAACACAATCTGACCATCATTGGATTACTTGAGCAATCTACATGTATAAGTAATGACAATGTAAGTACACAGCAAATGCTTATTAATTAATTAGTGTATTAAAACAAGAATCGTTCTGCTAAGTTCAAACTTAATATATTGGCCATTGAGAATTCTTCAGGCTAACTGAGACAGCTCTCAATATGCTAATTATCCTTAACACCTGTTGTTTATTGCCACTGACACTATGGAAAACTTTTTATCTTTATTTTCAGCCAGTTAATCTTATAAATGCCTGGATTAAATTACAGATAGCAATATTTCAAAATAAATTACACTAATCTAATATCGTATTCCCAAACTTATTAACATACAAAAGTTATCCAACCGTTTTGAATTTACTTATATGAAGATTCAGAGATTTAGATCTAGATCTAGATCTATTGCAATTTTATATTGATATTGAATTCTTTGAAATTTTCTTTATGTAATAAGTTTCACAGTAGTCTATGAAATTTATTGATCTTTAGAGTAAAAGAAAAATATATTAGCAAAATTCACTATAATTTATATTCCTGTGTCATTAATTAATCATCAAACTTGCTACCTTTGTTACAGAGAATTTAAGTACACTATGTATCACAGAAAGAGGAATATATCTTTCAAGCATGATTTAGATAAAATCGACTGCGCTAATTGGGCATGCCGTCTATTACAAATGAGCTACTTATGTGCTCTTGCCAGTCCAATATGATCAATTACTCTCGTCTACACTATGTTTATCAATTGTAACAGGCAATTAGCTTCCAACTGTTCGTGCATGGCCAACTTGTGTAAGTCTTTGTTGTAAGAACGATAATTCCAATTGTTTTTTCCTTCAGAAAATTATACTCTTATAATCTTGAAATATTTGAAAGACGACTATTCAAATTTCAAAAATGTCTCAAATTTCTCATCTTATTACGTCGAATAATGTTGAATGGTATAACGAATGAAAAAATTTCAATTCACTTGAAATAACTTATTGGAAGATAAGGTTGTCTTGTTTGACAAATAAATTACTTTCAGGTAATTTATTTGCCAAATATTTGGTCATTTCAAATAAGGAAAGAAATAAAATAAAAGCCTTATTTTAATAATTATCCGAATAAAAGCTCATAACTTTGTATGACGCGCGAACTTAAGAGCCTGTTAATGATACGAGAATCTGTCATTTATTTCCTATTGAATATTCATTGCCCTTAATACCGATAAAACCAGTTTGCTACTTGAGATTTCGGTTGGCAACTAAGTGATTGCGGATTTTATCATTAGCTGCTAATGACAAAATCCGCAATCACTTAGTTGCCAAACCAATATTTCTATGTCTTATTATCAAGAATATTAATTACAAAATATGGTGTTGTGCATAATATGTCATTGAACGATATTACGCACGTAGTCTGATCGTGGAATTATACTACACTTGTACTATCACCTATTGATCTGCCAAGAAACTTAATTACACACTACAATAGTATAATTCTTATCTGGAGGAAAGCTCCATCATACGTGGAATTTTTGGTATTATAATGACTCCCAATTGCACGTACATTTCAATTTTCTAGACGTATCCTCCTCATAGAAGATAGTAAAAATTTCCCTTCCAAAAAAAAAAAAAAAAAAAAAAAAAAATCTCCATAAACTGCATTAATAATTTATCTGTTTTAGCGAGGAGAAAAAGAAAGGATAGAGGAAATTGATCAACGGACTGTGAATTTTGAAGCGTTTATGAGAAACTTGCAGTTTCTAATGAAATATTCAATGTAACGTATTTGTTACATATTCAGATAGGATGAGGAAAAACTGAATCTGTATAATCATTCATAGTTTATTGATCAATCATGCGACGAGTTCATTTAGGATACTAAAGGTAACTCGAGGTGTAGTAAATGTGAGAATTTATTAAGAACTGTATATCTGGTGTACAACATATTTGCACATGTTAAATTAATTAAATAAATATAAAAATCACGCGAAATCCTAAATGAAACGTTAGCCAGCCAACTGTGTCATTAAAAGCATCTTCTTCATTCTTTTTTCAATTATTTTATCCTTGCTTTTTTTTTATTCCTTTCGCGTAACGACTTCTATGAATATGAACGTGTCATGATCTCTGATATGATTTATAACTTTGGTTAGGAAAAATATATATCTCTATTTTTAATAGACGCATGACCCAACGCTAATTGCCTCGAACTTGTATCAGAAAAATAAAACGAAATTTGTTGACACGTACCGCCACACAATTCAGTCTAAAGACATATAGATCGCTATCTTTAACATTCATTTCATAACACACATGCCAAACTTCGAAACCTAACCAAAGAGTCCCCTGACAATTAACTGGAAATGTTCGAATAAAAGTGTGGAAGTTGTTGTATATGTTTTAAAAATATGATCGCATCTTTCTGATAAATTATTCAGAGTTTCATTATACAAGCGGAAGTCCAAGTAACAACTACGTATCGCTAGACTTCAAAGTTCTATGCTTCTATTAAAATTTAAAGTAATTAGAATTAACTATAAATAGATTAAGAAAGATATTACATATAAAACATCTAAAGTATATTATTTGTTATAATATGTAGTAAGTGGAATGAATCTCTGTTTGAGTTCCATTTCTTTAATTCTTGGCCGTAACAATAAAAATTTGCATACAATCTGCAGTCTGTATATCACATAATTTGCGAGCAATAAAAACATCATATTTTTAAATCTAAAATAAACTTCTGAAATTTTCCTTCAAACGTATATGCAGTTAATGGCCGGGAACCCTTTTTGTAACATTAAACGCTCTCTTCAACAATAATTTTCTATATTTCAAACTTTACACTTGGACTTGATTCGAACGCTTTTGTACAACTTCCTCTCAGAAGAATAAAACATTGGCGACACTCTGCATCGTTATGTGTCCCAAAATATACATATTCTTCCCTTTGAACCTTAGCGAATCGCGAAGCGGAGAAGACAATTTACATATTAAATCTTCTATGGTGATACATATGTATATAATATATATGTATGCAAAATAGGACCCATTTTCGTTCGTTCGAAAGTAAATGATTCTTATTATAAAAATAGATCGCTAAAACTAAATGAGACTACATGATTTAATACATAGGATGTTAAATATTCAATTCTTCCAGCCTAAGAGCTCGGTTCTTGAAAATAAAATTCAACAATTCCGAAAGACTCTTGGCAGGAGAAATTAAATTACATATTTTTCTGTCAATGCTCTAAATGAATCAACATTCAATGTACGATTCTAGATAATTGTAAATTTGCAAGCCTCCATTGACGTCATGTCGAGGGGCCAAGCGTCAGAAGATTGTGATCTGTTTTATTCATTTCCACAGCCCCTTACGAAGATACGTTTATATTTAATTAGATTAAATAAAGACTGAATAAAGGCACTCTTAGACCGTGTAACAAAATTGCATAGAGACAGAATGAAATTTCGTCGTACGCTAGACATTTGTTATGCAATACATTGATTCTTAAAACTCATGGAGTTGAAAGATCCTCTATAATAAACCGATAAGTGTACTGCTTATGAACTAACTAATCGTTATTTCTAGACTGCAGATATTTATGCAAATTCATACTTTTATGAATATAATTAATAATTAATAGAACCTATATAATAGAAAAATCTACATAGTAAATTTGGATATTTTATACATCTTCGCCAAGCATTATTGCCCTCAAATTTCTCATAAGAGTATAAATATCCGCAGTCTAGATGTTTGCATAATACAGAAGTGAAATTCCAGCACATATCTGTATTTAACAACTCCGATTTAACAATCAAAAATATCAGTTCCGCATATGGATCTACTCCCAAGTTGTTTAAATAGGAAGGAAAATAACAAACGACGCTTATGAAAATGCTCATAAATCGCGCTGTGAAAGAAATTAGATGCCTCGAAATATAGCACAGCCATATTTTTTATTTGTTATTTAGGCAACGAACGGAGATATCAAAAGTTATTCGATTCTCTGTTTAGTTATCTAAAAATATGATCTCTATCGTGTATCATTGCCTTTAGCGATATATTCAAATGTACATGAACCATCTCGAGAATCGTTGAAGATTTTTCGTAGCGGTTCATAGAAAGGGTTAAGTATACTTATATACTCTACACGTTTCTCTTTACCTGTCACGATAGGGTACAAATGTATTAAGGCGACGATCATGACGGGCGTAGTCTGGTGTAAAAAATTCATATTAAAAGTGTGTGTCTAATTTTCAAATGTAAAATGTACGTCGTGTAAAAATCTATATCTCCATAAATGGTATAACGCTGTTCAAATATTAAAATTAAATAAGAAACGAAACAGAGCTATGTACAATGGTGCATATACAGATCTTAATCTAGTTTATCAGAGACCAATGGGAACCTGACTATTCGCAATTGTCGACCAAAATCGCACACTACGCTATCTCTTAACGCTAACATTTGTTTTACGAAAATACAACTATCTGTGTGACCCAGTCTCACTTCGCGCACAGGCTCTCCCGTCCTCACGTCCCAAACTACTAGTGATCCCTGAAATCGTACAAATTGCAAACATATCTCATATTTTCATGAACCTTACCCACACGATATTTACGTGGCAAAAGGGTTGCTACGAAAGCTGCTAAACTAATAAAAATTTCATCTCATTAGAATAGAATATATGCACATACCTGACTGCTGGTTATGAGTAAATGATGTGTTAACATGACTAACTGTAAACTGTACGCTGATCTGTGTGCTGGAAGAGCATGTAGTAAGTGTCCCTGAAATCGTTCCCATACGCATAACCTCTCATCAGTGCCAATGCTTATCACGTACGACACGGAACACGTAATAGCGGCTATAGCACCATCGTGAGCTTGTATACTGTACATACACGTTCCTATGAACAAAAAATAAAAACATGATTTTGTTATAAAAAGTTATGATTTGTTATCTAGGATATAATATAAATACCAGTTAAGAGATCCCAGACACACAAAAGGCCATCTTGAGACCCACTGCCGGACGTCATAGGGCTCACCCTATCAATGAATAGACAGGATATGGGGCCACAATGACCATGAAGGGTATACAATGGCAACTGGTCCTCCAGCCTGAAATTGAATTTGAAATTAAGTAAGCGTAATTAGCGGACGTTTCAGAGAAATCATGAAACAAAGATACATACCTATATACTTTAAGAGTGTGGTCCTGACTACCAGTTAAAACTCGACCACCCTCGCTGTCAAGCACCGTTATTGCCTGCTGGTGTGCTTTATGAGAGCTAATTTTCATGCAACGAAGGTCTTCTTCGGATTGCATGATGTTATTTATATCCATAGGTGAGCCAGCACTTCCTGTTCTGACGTGAGCTAAAAAAAAGTAACAGTGCAAAGAGCAGCATATTTAAATAGTAACAAATGAACTTACTTCTTCTATAGGAGGTGAAGCCCCAGTCAATTTGTTGACCTTCACTGTAACTTTCTAATTGTAAAAAGTCAATGGAACCGTTTAATTTAGCGGCCACCACTCTACTGCCGATGAATTTTACGACGGATATTCCGAGCCCTGATCCGTCATCGAACAAACACTAAAGTATTTCATTAATTTTTACTTTGTTATTTTCTAAAATATTAATATTGCTATTGATATTGATTTTTTGTAATATTCACCTTAAATTTACCTGTAGTACCTTCCCAAAATTCTAAACTGCCGTTTGCACAACCCACGACTATAAGGTTCTCCTGATAGTCCATACACCAAATAGGAGACACTGCATGCGAGATTTGCATAGTTTTATCTATATTCACAAAAGTCACATTGTCCACTACACCGGGCGAGTTTAACTGTACACTAGGAATGCACAATTGTTCTAAACTCCCTGAATTCTGCAGCTCGTCTATAGACCTATTATGTTCCTCAAAAAGATGTTTATATTGGTCACCAAAATCGAACCCTTGCTCGCGATATTGCTGTGCTCGGAACTGTTTCATCGATGTAAACTTGATATTTATCGCTGATTTTAAGTCTGGAAGATCGTAAGCGTTGTCCAAACTTTTACGACCAATTTTCTTCTTCTCCAAGTTGAATTCATTGATTTGATAATCATAATCCAGTGTGTTTCCCATTGAATGCCTTTTTCTATTATCATTTTGTCCTCTGTGCATATTATATAATCCAGGAGAGGATTTTCTGCAGTTGACAGTCGACGCTGGCCAGTAGTACGATCCAAACGGATTAGTGTTCTCCATCTCCCCTCTCGAAGGTGGCGAACCACTTTCGTAATCCGACATTAACTCATCCACGTCCGGTGTTGTATGGTTCAAGTTTTTATTAGGACTACTATAGAACTGTTTTCTATCTATGTGAATTAACTGTTCACCCGATGTTGCATCCCACACTTTGATGTGTCCAGCTAAACAGGTACTGGCTATGGTGTTGCCGTCTGTAGCGATGCATTCTACTTCTTGTGCGTGACCTTCAAGAACTAGGGGTAATGCCTCCAAAACCAATTGTGTTGCTGAATCGTGTGCCTTTTCTGTTTGATACCAACTTGCTCGCCATTCGGCGTAATTTCTCGAGCAAATACATCTATAGAGGACAACCATGGTATAGGCGACGACAATAATACTAATGAGACATAGCACTGTCGCTAAAAATATTTCCATCGGACTGGAGGGAATGAAAGGAGCATCCGCGTTAAATCCTCGACTTTCTGACCTTGTTGGAAATTCCATATCTGTAATAAATTTTTAACTGAATGACTGTGTCGCTAATTGTATTGATAATTCTTTTATGTTATATATACTTACCTGAGAAATCTAACGGGTCGAAGGCGACAGTCGCAAAACTCTGCCATTGAAAATGCTGCACATCATTTGGATTACTAATTTGTTTCACTAATTGCGGACTGACAGCATGAGACAGTTTCATAGTAGGTAATACAATTATACGTCCACCGGCGGCAGAGATGTTGTACATTGAAAGGATCGAAGACCAGTGATAAAGCGATAAACGACTCCAAGGTGGGAATTCCACTGGTCTTAATTTATTCAATTCATCGGTAATATTATTTGTTAAATCACCCTAACGTACAAAAAAACGCGGTAAATTAAAATTTATGTTCTGGAAATTCCATACGTTTAGCGTTTAAAATAAAATAAACAGATGGTCTCTAAATTACCTGTTTGTTCAAATGATCTGGAGCAATGGTTTCAGAAGCAATTGACACTGATTTCATGGTATTTAATTCGACGTAATTGCTTGAAGACTGAGACCTATCTACTGTGTATCCATCAATATCTGATTCTGATTTTAATGTTTCACTTAGGTGTATAACATGTTCAACAATGCCAGAATTGTAAATGATCATGCTGATCCAGACAACCATCCATACCATAAAGGCACGCTGAAATATTCGAGTTCTTGCCCAGAAATGTACTAGACGTAAACGTTTTGGAATTTTGCCAAATGTATGAGTGTTTTGTGTATTTGGAGCTATGACATTCGTCGGGCCACTAGATAAACCATTTAATCTCGGATGAGATTTTGATCGGAAAATATTTGGTTTTCTATTCGTTATGGTCGTCGTAAATTGCTTACGCGTAGTTGGTATGTTGGGCAAGTGAAACTTCGACGTATCATTAGACAACTCAGTCCGTCGAATATCGATAGCGAGGATTGTTGAAAAGAACATCATTTGCAGGAAGAAATCATTGACTAATCCCACAATGGCAAATATACAAAATTCTTGTATGGCTGGCACAAAAGTAAACAATCCAATTGTTAGGATTGTCACTTCTGTAAGCAAATTTTTGGTAATGGACCAACCTTCTTTGGAGAGGGCTTGAGCAACGCGTATTTTCACATCCAAATGTGCTGGAGTACTCACTACACTTTTGGTTAATACCAACACATTTTCTAGCCCAACGATAATCACCAAATATGGGAACACTTCTTTTCCACTTAAACTCAATGTTAAGCCAAAAAAAAAGCAAATACCCACAGTCATAGACAAAGAACCTATCACTGTTACTGTTGCACTAAAAGCTATTCCAATCTTTGATTTCACTAACTCTATTTTACGCACAGAGAAATAAACATAGAAAAACAAAGCAAAAAATGTCATCATTAGGGGGAAAAAGTCACTATAGTTAAATTCACCAGGATAAAGAATATGTAATGTTTCATCCATTGGAATGTAAGTAGCATTATCATTTTGTATCTGATGAAGATGATAGTAACTTTTCAATCTATGTTGTAATCCTTTTATAAACCTGAAAATACAAACAACCAAGTAATATGAAAAGTAATTGTCAACTAATTATACTTGTCAATTAATTACTTACTCAGGGTCATAGTCCTTTAAGTAAATAGTTACTGCATATTGTAAAATCCTTTGTCTAAGTCGAATTGGATATCTTTTAATTCCAGTTTCTTTTAAATTCATTCCAAACATTACTTCGGCTAAACTAATTTTACCTTTTTGTAGATTCTGTAAAACATAATTTTATAATTACAGCAAATCTTTTTTGATATTTTATTATTTCTGGACTTTATTCAATCTACTGTTGTCATACCTGGTACGAATATATAGTATTTATAAGATTTGTATCTTGTGCATACAGTTCAATACTTCGTTGCCATAGATTTGCAGGTGAAAGAACCAAACAATTGTATTCTGGCAAAACTTCTGACTTTTTGCCATTTCTTTTTTTAACTGCCTCAATATGTAAGCAGACTTGACCTAGTGTCTTTAGTCTAGAAGAAATAATAACGATAAAGACATAACACAACTCAAAGAGTCAATTAAAAGAAAACAACTTACGTTTTTGGATGCTGATAATTCTGTATGATTTCTAAAAGATTAAAAACTTCATACAGTGGACCTCTGAAAGCATCCATCAGTGTTAACTCCTCTGTCCATGGTATAACTCCAACCCTTAATACCACTTGTTGCACATAAAACACAGAGTTCTCTGTATTATTTTCAGGTACAATAGTATGGTTAATTATTGTCCTTGGCACATTGCCAGGCATTGGTACATTAACCAAAGGAGAGCTATAGAAAAAAAAATGTCAATTATTTTTTAATTCCTGTTATTTGTTGTAGGATACAAATGAAGCAGTATTACTAACCAGCATAGCAATACAATCGAGATTGCCAATGAAATGATTGCAATGGGATGAGACGAACAAAACAGGCCATGGGCATAATACAGCCCTGCCACCCTATCTGGTAAACTACGAAACATTTCACTTTAAGGCTGCCTCACTAACATGTCTCACATCATGTAGATATACATATTATTAGCATATGACCTGAGAACATTTGAAAAAAAGATATGATAGGTACAGTAGTGTATAATATGCATGCGCAAGAAAAGACATTCATAATAATATTTGCTAAAAAGAAATTCACAATAAATTAAATACAGTAGAGATCATAGATTTATTGGAGCACAAGAAAGGACATTCATAATACTTGTTAAAAGGAAATTCGCAATAATTTAAATACAATGTATCATGGACTTATTGAAGCACAAGAAAGGATATTCATAATAATATAGAGATATAATAATAATCGCAATAATTTGAATATATCTAATCAAATATACGTGTATATAAACATTTACAGGGAATGATTTCAGAAAAGAAAAAGAAAACGTCCAACGTATTTTTCTTCACGTTATCAACGACATTACGCAATTGACGTATTATTCAATTCACATTTTTAGAGGAACGAAAGGTTCAATGATGCACAGCGTGCAAGGTTGCGACGAGCAAATACGTTTTCGTCCAACCAAATCCATGACGCAATAAGCGGCACGAATAAAACGATGATTGGACAGGACGAGAAAACAAGTCGACGTTACACATCACTTACGTATGCGTACCACACTAATTATATCATTTCTCTCAGATCGGTCTCTTCATTTCAATTTACATTGTCGGACGAATAATCGACACAGTAACAAGTGAAAACGAGACTCTTTTTCCACACAAAATAAATCCACTATAAAATGTACATTATCACTCTTCTAGCACCATGCTAAAGAAGATTCTTCAAGTTGCACTCCACGCGAACAATTTATACGCATGAAAAAAAACACTACTAGTGCGATGAAAAATATTCTTTATCATACTTTATTTTCAGTAAAATCGAACAGATAATCCAGTAGGAAGTGTAGTTTTATGAAGATACAGATACGATTTTGAGGTTAGGTTCGCTCGTCGTGGTTGCGCGTATATGTGTAGATGATAGTCGGAATTGATCTTGTAACGCGAAACGCGACGTAAAATGCGCAAGAATCAGTCACACGTGCTTTGAATCGTGCGTCACTTCTCGAATAAAGGAGAGCAGAAGCGAGTACGAGCACGACGATGCTCGAGAAACGACTTCGTAAACGAGATGAGTGTAACCAGAGAACCCGAACACGGCCGGCGTAAATTTCCTGAGTGCACTGGCCGGTTTCAATTTAACCCGCAACGACACTGCACAGAGTGGTAATTTATTTTTAAACGGTCCGGTCGAGCCTCCGACTGGCGACCAATCGCAGGTGCATTAATGTTATGCAGCCCAGCTGAGCCCCTCTCGCGCCTTTTGTCACGCACGTGACAAAAAATTTGATAAATCTGTGGAATGAGACCGTCGACAAACTGAACCAATTCTCTTGGCTTCACGTTCGCTTTTCTCCACCCTCTTCAACCCATCAAGGACTAACGTTACGTCAAGGCAGCGTTTCATTTGCAATTTATCTAATCAATTTTCATTATCGAATTCTATTTTTCTTTTTTAATACTGTGTCCTAGGACCTATTTAATATTTTTTCATCACTATTTTTTCCATCATTATTTTTTCCATCACTATCTTATATTTTCCACCTTGATCTCACAATTTTATAAAGTTTAAAAAAATTGAAGTATTTATAACATTATGAAAAAGTTTTGTGAACATATAATTTTGAAATGACATCGTCAATAAGCAATTCTCGCATTTCAAATATTATTATTAATATTAATAGATTGGGTAGATTAACATTTTACACTGTACTTGTTTATTAATGCATACAACAGAAAATTCACTAATTCTCCGGTTTGGCATAACGTGAAAAAGAATGAATAAATTTCTGATTTTATTACTATTTTTGCATTGAATGATTTATGTGGTAGCTGTGTATACATTCAATATATAATATTATTAAAACGGTGATATTTGAATCTAAAGAACAGTAAAAGTGTAGATTATTAGTATATTAAAAATAACTTACAAAACATACTTGTCTATTCTTTAAACTTCCAAATATAGATTGGGCTAGATACATTTCTATACTTTATTATAAATTCTATTCATATTATTATACATTCTGTTATATAAATTTTATAGCCAAAAGTACGTAAATTAAATTTTATTGTGTTTATAATGTTTTATTATACAAATTTTCATATAAAATAAATAAAGAGTAATGTATAAAAAGAGAATAGTATGATATATAGTACCTATTTCGAATTTAAATTCTATTTAGAGAAGAGAACGCAAGTGGCGCTAGTAGTTTCCGCGTTTTCCGCGTCGGTCAGTTTGAATTCGCGTTTTGTTGCATGAAATTGTGAAAATTATATAGGAAAGTGACTTCAATTACCATAAATCTTTCTCAAAGAGTGATTAAACGGTATACTATTGTATAAAATGTTATAATTTCGCGAACGATATCGATAATTTATTTTGTTTCAATGTTTGTTACTTCGTATGAGAACATTACTGACGCTTTGCACCTTCAATTTATTTTCCACATCTGACGCTGTAAATTCGCCTGTTCTAGGTTTAATTCAACTACTGGAGCAATGTAACAGGAATAAATCTAAGTGGAGTGAAGTAGGAAAGAAGTAGGAAGAGTGAAGTAGGAAAGAAGTAGGAAGAGTAAAGCAGCCGTTAATTTAACAAAATGGAAAGCATTGTCGTAGGACCAAGTAATTGGTGAGTCTAATTGAATTTTTTTTATGTGTGAGTAGAAATGTATGCGTGCGCAGTAATGGAGATATTATAACGTTGCAATATTTCTAAAATAATGAAGCTATATAAATATGTATAATATCCCAATATTTAAACAAAATGTTTATTTCTCTATGTATTTTTTGATACGTATTTAATACCTTAATTATAAAAAGAAAGATTATTGCGCCAATAGAAACCTTTCCGCCAATTACAAAAGGTCATTCAGCCATATTTGCTTCTTTATTATGTTTATTCTATCTTGTCTCGGCAATATTTTATAGTTAATCGCGATTATGAAATTCGGTACGCAACATTAGCTTTTGATGCAAATTAATTTCTTTTAGATAGAATAAAAAATAAAGTGATGGAAAAATAAGATTTTAATCAGTGCAAAAGAATTAATCATTTGCCAGGATTGTGCAAGAGGAATGTTGTACTTGAATCTTTGATCTTGAATCTGAGTCCAAATGCTAGTTTAAACTTGTATATTTTTTTGGAAAGTTATAAAGATATTGAAAGATATAAATTCTTATCGTTACAGTAAAATTCAATTTTTTCCATGGACTAAAGGTACCTTTATCATTTAAATTTGATCATTAATTATGTTTATTATTTTATTTTCATCTTGCAATTCCCAAATGACAATACAGTTGAAAACGATTTTTTAACATAGAAGATACACGTAATTCTTTAATTCTTTAAATAAATGGTTTTCGCAATTTTTAGATTAATAAAAAAAGACAAAATTTTAATTACGTTTAATACATTATTAAAAAAGGAAAAGATTACAAATAATTAAGAAACGCCATCACATTCAGCACGGAATAGTCGCATTTTAAAGTGATTTGCACTTTGAACGAGAATACGCTGGATCAAGCTGTACAGAATATTCTGGACATTCGACGCTTTAACTTGACGCTCAGTCCAAGTAAAGGAATCGATCCTCACCGCAGATTTTTTAAAAATAAAAATTCCCCCGTAGTCATGCAAACTATATTACGTTCGTAAAATAAAATATTTGATTTTGCTTTTCGTCTTCAGTAGAAAAATGATTGAAAGGAAAGTATCTATCTTTCAACAGTAAGTGCCAGATCCAGCTTTCATGTAAAGAGCCGAATTTTTTAGAAAATTGCCCATTATTATTGGTCTTGTCTCTTTCTTTCAAAAGACAAAATTGTCCCTCTTCCTCGATAATTCGAAATTTTTCAAAATTTGTTAGGATTCTAGTATAAATAAAAATTCTAATTTTTACAAAATTCGATTAATTCAATTTTAATTTTATTATTTATTTGATTTCACGGTATTAAAATTTCTAAACGAGTATTATATTTTGAACGCTTCCTTTTCCTAATAAAAAATCTCCCAAAGGCTCTAACTGAATTCCAAAAATTCTCACTGACCTTGAAACTAATTAAAGCCTCAAGATAGATTTCTAGTTTTATCCGACAATTTTTTTTTACCAATTTTGAACCAATCGGGTCAAAAGTTACGCGACCAACACGTGCTGCACAGTTTTGAGCCAGACTGCTCAGCCTACGGAGCTTTGAGCTTTTTGGACAGCCTTCCGACTGTGATCGTCTAATTTCGCAGCCGCTTAGTTATTTTTGCGAGCTCATCCACCCAATATCGTCACTTAAAACAGAAATACAACAGCCCGCGTGTATTCTATGCTATTTTAGAAGATTTATGTATAATTTTGTATAATTTTTATGTAAATGTTTAGATATTTAGAACTATTTTGTCAACATTTTTAAAACAATTTATAATAGGATATTTTGTCTCTTAATAGTTCAGGTTTTACATGATTTCTAGATAGAGAGGTCTCAACATTTTTATAGTGCACTTAACTCTAGAAGTTTGGAAGATTCTTTCAGATCTAGACCAAGTCTGGACTCTTTCAGTTCTAAGGCTTTTACTATTTTCTCAATTTTAGATTCTCCAAATATATCTTCAGTGAAATTTTTCATTTCAACATTTCAGAATCATTTCTACGCTACATTATTTAATATTTAATATTTCAGGAAGAAAAGTTTAAGAGACTTGCCTTTCTTCTTTTTCTTTTTATCTCTTAGTTATTAAGATTTTATAGAGGGAAATAAGTTTTTAAATACTGTTTCAATTCTAGATTTCTCAAAGATGCTCTGAATGAAACTTCCCACTGAAGGAGCCTCCAATGATTTTCCACTCTTGAGTTCTTTGTTCTCTGCTTGAGAAGATTTATTATTATCACCTAGACAGTGTCTAGACACAGAACAAGTGTGTCAAAGAATCTTCTTCAAAGAGATCTTCAAAATTGTTTCACTTTTACATTCTAAAAAGCTCTTCACTGCATCTGTATTATGAAATTTGTGATTATGGATTTTCCTTTGTCCCCTACTTAAGAAGGATCACTATTATCATCAAAATACTTTGCAGTATCCTACAGTTATGCTTATGACACAGTTCCTGATGCTGGTAGATTCAGCTAACAAACAATTTTGGATATTTGCTGTCATTAACAATAATGGAAAATTTCTGATTGCGAGAGTCTTCATGGGCATAAGTTTGAAGTGTCAAGGTTATCTGCTACTCTTCATGGCTGACAGATATGAATTTCGTGTCACGCGTGTACCTCATGATTTGGCTCATCTATAGCTGTTCTAAATTTTTGGACACTGACTTCTGTGTCCCCTCTTTGGAATAAATTTCTCTTCCTAGTTGAATGCTGGAATATTCCATTTTAGCAAATCTTACTTCAGAATCTCTCTTATAATAAGAATAAAAAAGCCACAGTGTGTTACAACTTGTTTCTCCCTACCACAGTATTCTCTCTATCAAAATAATGTAATTTACTAATTACGTAATCGTGATAAAATCGTACACATGTTCATTTCAATGTGGCAATAAAGTAGTTAAAGTTCTATACTTCTCAGGCTTGCCTTTTAACCCATATTATATCACATTGTTGAACTTGCATACAAAATCATCATAATTGGCTTCGATATGCATGACTGACCTTCTTCAACAAATCTTTGTTAACAAATCTTTTACATTATCTCTCCACTATCTATTTCATTAAATAAAATCCATAGTTCACTTGTACTTCATTCAAAGCCAACATGATTTCTCACTACTGATATCCCATGCATTCCTGGAAAGTAAAAATTTCCCTATTAATCTATCTTCACAAAATGTTTACTTCTCAGTTGTCTATCTTCAGAAAAGTGGAAACATGTTTGCGAATTGATTACATTTGAGGCCTTCGCAGTAAAAATAGATCATGGCATATCTTTCCTGAACGTGAATTTATTATTTTAATTTATTCCAACAAGTTGCATGAATCGTAACAAAAATGCTGAAATGCGTATTTTCTAAATGGGATCAATTATCGTATAGAATATATATTTATAGATATAACGTTGTTATAACAATATACAGGGTGGTTGGTAACTGGTGGTACAAGTGGAAAGGGGGTGATTCTACGCGAAAAAAGAAGTGGAAAATATAGAATAAAAAAAATTTTTTTTTTTAATTTTTCCATCGAGACAACGATCTACAGTGAGATCCGTTATAACGTACCGCACGCGTACCGAGCGAAAATTCAAAGTCGATTTTCTCGAAAACGAAGCCTCGGACGAAAAATTGTTATTCTATATTTTCGACTTCTTTTTTCGCATAGAATCACCCCTTTCCGCTTGTACCACCAATTACCAACCACCCTGTATATATATATATACAACATATTATTCAACATATACGTTAGCTAAGGAATTATTTGTTTCACCAAATGTTAGAATTGAATTTTCCTTTAAATGCCATTTTACATTTTAATGCTTCAAATTATATATTTTATTATATAGTACTGCTTCAACTACTATTATATTTAAGTTACAATATTATAAATTTAATAATCGTTCTCGTGTCCCATAAGACACCAAGATTCGATGCTTTGTAGAAACCGTGCAATCTGTATGAGGAAGCCCATTTACTGAACTTGTTCGAGGTGCAGTCTGATCTTCGAGCAACATTTCTGCTTTTCAACACTCATATTGACGTACATCCACGTAATATTTACCGTGAATATTTATGAGAAGCCGCTGGATGGAATTAATTATATGAACGTACCGATGCAAAGCAGCGTCTTTTTTTATCTGCTTTCCTCATGTTATAAATTGCCATGAACTACGGGTGAACAGTTTTATGTATGTTCGATTATACAGTGCATAATGTTGCACGAAAATCTGCCTTTTTCACACGCGCGCCGGTTCTTTGGATCTGACTGTTTTTTTTTTTTTTTTTACGACATTTCTTACAAACGAGCTTTTTCCATGTTAAATCGCGTCAGAATATTTCTGTGTTCCTACTTCCTGATACCTGCTATGTTTATTCATTTCATTCTTTTTCTAGACTAACATTTTGTATTGCTTATGTCGAAGATCTTCTGCTGAAAGGCTGATGATTTAGATACTGTATCCTGACTCGACAGTTTTCTTGAAAAATGTTCGATTTTTTAAAAACTCAAGATTTTCTTAGATTGGTAAAATCTTAAAATTTTCTAACGAACAGATCGTTTACAATATATATATATATTTCTGAGAAATTTCGAGATATTTTTTATGGCAAATAAAGTTATAAAATATCATATCACATATAATCAAAATTTGCAAATATTCCAACATGCTTGTTTCTAATAAATTCTGAGAATGTCTATTCAAATATTAATTAATGTATAATCTCTGTTTCGAATTTTTACGATCGTTTATTTCTTTTTTTTTTTTTTTTTTGAAATTGCATAATTACGGAATTTATAATTTCTTTTCGAAAGACGAATGTGATAGTGTGTTTGAAATTGAGAGTGACGTGGAATAGAATGTACATGATCCCAGAATCATTGTATAAAGCAGGCGACGAAATTCTCGATTCTGAATTTTAATATCCGTTGAGGTCATACTTGTTAATTATTATTTATGTAATTCCTTTTTGTTGATACACGTTCCGGGTGAGTGGTTGGAGACGAGGCGAATTATGGAAATACGATGAAATAATGCTTCACTTACGTACGAATTGTCGTCGATGTAATTATCGAATAATATTATATAAAGATTAAGAATATATTCTATACCATGTATCGACGATAATTTTTACCACGCAATCGCGTTTTTGTTCAATGTTTAATGCCTCGTCATCTCTCCAATTGCACGATTTTATTATTAGACGATTTTATTATTAGGCCATTCGAAATATTAAACTAAAAGATAGAAATAAAAATTTCTCCTCTACAGAAGAATTATTCCAAATCTTCTATTAACGATAGTAAAATGTAAGAAGAAAAGATACTAATTTATTCTAGCGAAAGGTATTAAAATTAAAGTTTCCTTTTCGTAATAGGATTATTCCAAAACCAAGTAGTTACTAGCAATCATTTATTAATTGAAACGCTTGTCGGTTGCTGATGCTAATAAAACGATAATAAGAAAATTTATCTACAGCACATCTTTTCTACAGCAGATTTACTTCCTCTGTTTCTTCTTTATTTATCTGACCCATATATTTTAACGCTAATGACACAAAACGAGAAAGAAAAACGTTAGAATACTTTATCGAAAGCGGAAATAAACATCTCTTCTCGAAAGTACAACTATTCCATATTCACTAACGACCAACCTACAAGAAATAAAGAAATAAAAAATTATCGTATTTCGAACAAATATCGGTAATTCAAAATCCGGCTGCTTCGTATCAGTTCTTATAATTCTCAAGGCAATCTCAAGCTACGTAATCCATCATTAGAAAATTTCCTTGACACCTAACCTTTGCTGAACAACAGTATGGAATTATTGGACACTGGGTATAGCTGGGTCTGCTATCCATTCAACGCAAGACGAAAGCATGTTTTCATCGCTGGCGAGCGTTTGAAGTCGGATTAACTTCGCATTGTTAGCCGGTATCCATCTCGACCATTCCATTATCCCGCTGATTGACGTACCTAATTGCATCAATTGCGTAACAAATGGAAATTGGGCTGCTGTGAAATGGTCAATGCCGCGTGCTGGAGGCGAGCGTCTGCGCCAATACACGCGGCGCGAAAACGCGCCTCAAAAACACTTCCTTCGCTTATTTTTGCTGTTTTAGGAGAAAGTAAGAAATTGGTTATACAGGTTAGAGTTGCGTTACGAGCGAATGACCACCGGCTGCACTCTGGCGGTCGATTTGACAAATTACGGTAAATAACCTGTTATGGTGACGTTGACCCATGAGCGACAGATTGCGAGCTGCCATCACTGATACACGTCATATTATTATGTATATGAATGGATGCCATGGGAGGTGATCGAGAGACGATTTCGATGCAACGACGAATGATGAGTTAATCGGGAATTAGGATTTTTAGTGTCAGGCTGACGTTTTTGGTGCGGAAATTTTCTTTTAATAGGATTGCACGATGAGTCCACGGGAGACAGGGGGAACGTTGATTTTAACAAAAATCCTGAGAATGTGGAGTTCAATATTTCTTCGTATTTTCGTACGTATGCTCTTTATCGCTGCATACGTCGCGTTAATTGAAATATAAATTTTCCACCTGTACAACGTATTTCTTATTATGTACGGTTAAATGTGTTGTACTGTTACGAAGTATAGGTAAATTTACGCAGAATAAACCGAAGAATAAAATGTTCCACTGTGTGTAACGTCTACGAGAAGATACAAAGTTGTGAAATTATGTATTGAGTAATAAATATTCGCTTTCTGGGAAATATGATAAATATTTCTAACAAATATAATAATTTCATACACGTGTGTATGAGGTTAGGAAACTAATTCTTAATATGGTGTAAATAAACGTGGAAATTACAGTTCTAGACGGAAATTGGAATTTTCTCTGATGAATCAAACTTCTAGCTTTCTGGATATTTTAAATAAATACAAGTTATCCTAAAATTTCGAAAATTCTCATTTCTTTGAATGAAGTGTTAACTGTAGGTTTCTAGGTACGAAGGTAGTTTGAAAAAATAAATACGATAATAATAATAAATAATTATAAGTAATAAATAAAATAAATAAATAGCCTGCAATAAGAAAGACTCGAAAGAGAAAAAGATCATGAAAACAATAAATAAAATTCTTAATGTTTTCTTAGTATTTATTTACACAGAAAAGACCGAAAGTATTTAGACTACTCGAAGAATATTTCGCAATCTATTAAGCGCGTCAAAATAACAAAGTAAATATTTTATTACGACACTAAAGAAACCGAGTTCGATGATATAAATTGATATGAAAAAATTGCAAACGTAAATGTGTATTATTGCTTCATAAGTAATCTAATCGGCCATTATCAACAATAATTCGTCATCAGCATAAAATAATTAACAAAACTGGTAAATTCGTAATTATGAATCTATCTAATTAGAATATATAATTTCCAAGAATTCTCCACATTATAGCACCGTATTGCAATCATGCAACTTCGATTGGTATTGATTGATGATAAAATGAACTTTTTCACCGCTTTTACCCAATGATCCGATTTGTTGATTTTAGATTTCACAAAAGTGCAGGTTTTTGGTATAACTTCGGTTCAATCCGCTATCTAATCTCTTAAAATGTTATTTGATCGTCGATAATAGTTAATTCAGGCGAAATGAGTTTATACACAGTGGAAAATAGCACGAACATCGATTCCTTCGATCGATAAGCCCAACTTGATTCACTGCCATAGTTTCTCCATACCAAACGTTACCATAAAAGAAAGAATTTAACGCGGCAATTAAATAAAAGAAATGTTCCTATTATATTAAAATTCCTCTCATACGAACAAGATTTTCCCTTACAATTTTTACCAATTTCGAACTTAGTACGCTGATTTTTCTCAAGAAACGCGCAACTAAGTGATTGCGGATTTTGTCAATAGATGGTAACGATAAGATTCGCAATCACCTGGTTGCCAACCCAATACTTACGCAAGGATTCGAACATCGAGATTCAGATAATTTCCGAGAGCGCCGGTTAACTATCAATTTTTCTTTCAAACGTTTAAAACAAGTTTTACGACGTTCCAAAAGTTTAACGATCGTTTAACACGTTTGAGTAACACGTTGAGAAATCGCTATGTAAATGGTTTTTTTCTACAAATATTTCCTTTGCCTGACGGGAATACTAAATTATTCAGGTTAAATACATTGCAATAATCGCAGGACTGTAATAGAAACGATCTCTGTCTAATTATAAATTGTCAAAACTATTCTTTTTTTTAATATATATATAATACAGTATATCTGACCATGACGTGCTTTTGCTATTGTTACGCGCAAACAGAGACGAGCATTCGTCTTTCGCATAAGCACAGATGACGTACGTACGTACATCCGTATCTGTTCTGTGGCATAAGTTCGCAATTTTATTTCGCATCGTCGATAAACTCGCGACTGATAACGTCAGTTTCTTTCGTCATGAGAACTTGGAGTTGAAATTGGTTTTCGCAGGTGGCGCCAGCTATCGACGCTTTGGTATTACCATTGACTAGTCGTCTGCGGTATTATCTATTATACTAGTTCGTGATTGGTTTCCGATAAATCATTGTCGACGTTGTTATTAAATCACAGACGAGGCACAAGATAGACGCGACATGCGAAACTTTTGCGCATCCCGTGTCTTGCGGATTACAAAGTCCCCTTACCATTTTCGTTTCGCGTGCTACGTTATCGATTCGGTATGTTACTGGTACCGACGAGATGTACACGGGTTTGAATTAAAAATACGAAACTGAGGCTCGAAGATAACTACGCGGCTGAAAATTGAGATTTAAAAGCGAGGATTGAAACTAAATCTTGAAATAAAGATTGAGCCCTTTATAGTCGCTTGTAACCCCCGTCGTCTTTCTTCGTCCAAGAACGAGACTTAAAATTCAGTCAAACTATTGGGTCGGCAACTAAGTGATTGCGGCTTCTGTCATTATCACCTAATGACAAAAGCCGCAATCACTTAGTTGCCAACATTACTAAAAGACTACGACAAGAACTTTGCATGATCTAGATTGGACTGCATCGTGCGTGGTTCTCAACTTGCTTTTCCGAAGATAGTTAATCGATTAACAAGAATATAATACAAAAGTTAATCTTTGTGAATGAATGGCAATAATCAGGTCTCAGCACGAGACCTACCCATGAATTAGTCAACGTTACACAGAAATCTCGACATCGAAGCTATTAGCAAGAATTCCGTCGCTATTTGCTCATGGGCGACAAATGAGAGATAAATATATGATAGATAAATGATAAATGGAGATAAATATTTCGCAAACTAAGCTGCCAAACATCTATCTGCCACACAACGATTACATCGATCGTCGGTAATTTGCAACATTGTGCGGTAATCCGCAACGCTATTGGCAACATTTGTATAGTTTGAAAGGAAGGAAATGAAACGAAGCTACTGACACTCTATGCATAATTCCGTGTCTAGCAAAGGGAAATTCGAATCGTTCTACTAAACTCTAACATTCCATTTTTTGCCACTTTAATATGACTCGGCTGAGCTTTCTTTAAACACGAGATCGGAGAACAAGACCGGGATCAATTAGAGAACAAAATAAGATTCTATAAGATTCTATTCATTTTCTAATATTTACGCTAATATTTCGAGATACTGATATTTGAAAACCGATACAAATTACCTGGACCCACCACCACGACCAGGTGACCATGCCCGGATCCCATTATACAGGGTGTTTGGCTAGGTGTAAGGAAATTTAAGGGGTGATTGTCGAAGCCGAAATAAGTCAAAGATCACGAATACAAAAATCGCGTTTTCGGCTTTGTTTCTTAGTTATTGATAATGAAAAATCGGCTGAAATGTGCCTGCACGCGAGCAACCCGCCTTACACGAGCGAAAGACGGTTAGCCTACGCAACGGGGCGTGCAGTGGTTCTCAAATCGAAAGACAAAATAAGATGCAAAGAAATGGTAGATTGAACATTAAGCCCGTCTACTCATCGAAACCCATAAGAGGTTTAGATGGAGTTATTTAACTCTAGAATACTGCATTCTTATTTATACTATACTGAGTACCAAAAGTACTTATTATTAGTCTGAATCATATTTCACTAATTTAATGTACCATAGATGCATCGATACGAGTACCTAGTCAGGATCGCAGCCAATTAGCTCATATTACTTGCCATATAATTAATAATTGTATCAGTTATACAGTTAATTGCTTGGCTGTATAGTGATACAATTAGTAATTATATATCAAATAATACTGATTGCCCGGGTCTCACCACGTGGAGGTGCTGCGAGTGGAGACCCACCCTAACCGCGACCCATCCACCCTCCATTTACGCAAAAAGGTCTGAAATGTATTTATCGTCAAATAAATGCTCCTTTTGCTGTGCGTTTCTACAATGTTCGAAACAAACAGCAAAAGGTGCTTCGAGATGAAAAACCGACGCGAGAACTAAACCTGACTAGGACCCGTGCATCTAAAAATCTAATCTACCTAACCATAAATCACAGCTACGTAAAAGTCTAAACATCTACTTAACCTGTCTACGTAATAATCTGAATGTAACAAAGGGAAAGGGAGGGGATAACGTCAGAAGTATGAGAGACCTTTTCGCAAGAGATTCGATAGCACAAAAAAGGAGCTTCACGAGAACTGGATTCCATAAAAGACTCCGAAAGAAATTCAATCTGCGAAAGATTAGTAAAATTCTATAAAATATGTGTAATTATCGAAGACACTACGTGATATTCAATCTGAGACAAACTCGTTTGCTGGATTAGTACTTGGAAAGAGAAACTCAGACAGTCTTGAGATGAGAATGTTTTATAAAAAAGTGAAAAATAAAGTAATAATTGTCACTTAGAATAAATTGGTGTTGAGAAATTTTTGGAAAGAAAAAAATAGTGAATTGTTTGTATCTTTTTGGTCAAAACTAGGAAATTTGAAAGCGAGTATTTTAAGTAATCGAGTTTTAAGTAATTGAATTTGGACTGAATTAAAAATTGAAAATCCGATTTGAATACAAAGATGAGAGAAAAATCGATTAATATAAAATCGTTTGCTTTTGCCTTTTCAATTTTAATGTCTGTTATTTCTATCTGCTTTCTTGTTATTTATATTATTATTATATTATTATTTACTGCTATATTATTCTTATTTAGTACAGTTAACAAACCGAAAGATGTGCACATAAATCATTTTGTGCAAAATTGTTGTTACAAACTAACGGTGATCGCGAATGAATTTTGTTTCACGCAAATGAAATTCGAATATTTAGAAAATTCTACATGTCAAAAGATTGACAATATCGCAGCCGAAAATATGGGCACGTTAACAAGGGGCACGTTAACAAGGGGCACGTTAACAAGGGGCACGTTAACAAGGGGCACGTTAACAAGGGGCACGTTAACAAGGGGCACGTTAACAAGGGGGCACGTTAACAAGGGGCACGTTAACAAGGGGCACGTTAACAAGGGGCACGTTAATAAGGGGCATGTTAATAAGGGGCATGTTAATAAGGGACGCGTTAATAAGGGGGACATTAAGGGGCGCGTTAATAAGGGGCGCGTTAATAAGGGGCACGTTAATAAGGGGCACGTTAATAAGGGGCACGTTAATAAGGGGCACGTTACTGAGGGGCACGTTACTAAGGGGCACGTTAATAAGAAGCACGTTAATAAGGGGCACGTTAATAAGGGGCACGTTAATAAGGGGCACGTTAATAAGGGGCACGTTAATAAGGGGCACGTTACTAAGGGGCACGTTACTAAGGGCATTGATAAGGGGGAGGCATTAAGGGACGCGTTAATAAGCGGGACATTAAGGGGCGCGTTAATAAGGGGGACATTGAGGGGCGCTAAAAAAGAAACAAAGCAGTAGCCAGAAGGGCTAGTAAAATTTGATCGCCTTCCACTCTATATAAACCCGATCAATAAACCGTGAGTGGAAGGGAATATTCTTATTTCGCAACGCTAATTTACTATTAATATTTCTGAAGCAGAAAATTCTCAAAATCAAACGCGACGAGTGCTTCGTTTTATATCTGCAATATTAATTAATCTACCATCAAAAAAAAAAAAAAAAAAAAAAATTCTGAAAATTCGCGAAATTTGATACGCAACGCTAATAAATATAAATCTACGCACTCGTATTTAAGCAATACGCAACACTAATAGCGAGTGATCGTAGTGCAACCATTTAGGAGGTTGCCGATCAACGATCACATTTGTACAGCTCTTGCAGCTGTACGTGTGATCCAGTGTCCGACAAATACAGTCGGAGGGTTTGGGCATTTCGTAAACGCAACTCTACTTAACAAAACGCGATCATTTCGTTATCGCAACGCTAACTCTTTTAAAGTGAATTCAATGAAAATTACTATTTACTGTATGAAAAAGCTACTTTGAATATTCTGGTATTGCTATTTGCAATACTATAAAATTAATTAAAAATCAACATTTTTATAATCTAATTTTAAACAATAGAAAACAAGATACACGTATAATTCTCTAAGAGATTCTAAAAATTTATAATAAAAATTGCAAAAGACAATCGCGATATGGTAATTCGCAACTCTAAAGCAAACGCGATTATCATTTTATCGCAACACTAATTCAAACCGTGATCATTTTCTCGCCACGCTAATGAAAATCCGCGATGTTATTTCGCAACTCTAATTCAACCCGTAATTAATCTGTCGCCACACTAATAAGAAAAATCGCGATTTGCCCAATGGGACGTTGGACCGATATACATCGGCCAAAAACTACTACTACTACTACTACTACTACAAACACTAAAAGCGAGCATAGTGACAAAGTAGTAACGATAATGACTTCCCATGCTCTGGATGACCCAGAGGATGGGAAACCATTGGTAGTTGCCCTCTTGAGTGGCAGTTTGCCGGGCCTCTTCGGTTTATAGCCTCTTCTTTCTTCGAGCGCAATGCCCGCTGAAACTTAAATCTAAGCTCGAGACTTCTAAATCGCAAACAAAAAAAAACGTATAAAGGTGAAATAAAAATATAAACCGCGGAAGCTGATTGAAGTGCGCATGGACTGGTCAACGATCACGGCCGTGATCGTTGCCCACTCGCATGTGCGTGCTCGAGCGATAAACGTTCGTTTCGAGCCCATTCGCGACCGCGACCGCGAAATTCGAAAAATCGATAGGCAAAACCAGAGACGAGAGCATGCTCTGCTCGTGCCAGTTTCACCGTCGATTTTTCAAATAAATTTCCAGAAACAGGTTGGTCACGCGAAAACGCGCCTACCCGACCAGAGACTGTGCCAACCTGCCCGGTCCTACCTACTTATAGTTATAACAGACATACCAGAAAGTATACTACCTATCCTACCTAGCGCTATATTTAAAAAATGGCAAAACGGGCACACCAACACACACGCTCCACGGTTCTCACGCAAACGCTCGGGCGCAGAGGTCCTACACTAGAGAGGATGTCCCGGGACGCCTCCGACACCCGAGCTTAACACACACCATGCACACTCTAAGGTACGTACCGTTTTCCTGAAATCGACTGACGAAGGCTAGCGACCATTGCGTGAAACGCGATAAAACACGCGCGAGGGAATTATATTTTGAAAATAAATATAAGCAAAGTTGGAATTATAATTGCAAGTGATAGCGATATCAAGAGTCTGATTACACTTAATCGCGTGGGTGATATTATGAGAAATTGTGACGTAATTGAATCGATATGTGTCTCGACGTTTTTAATATTTGAAGTTGTAGGGAATGGGAAAAAGCGACGCAATTCCACGGCCTAACCACACACACACGCATAATGTGGAAAATACGTCGTGCACGATACACTAACGCATCGTCAGTCGCTGACAAATTATTACATTACTTAATTCTAGATCATCGTGCCCATTGTCTTTCTCCCATTCAAGTAGCACCTGGGCACGTGAATGGGATCCTGACAATGGGCACGGAAAGGGTTAAACCTGAAAATCCTGATCTAAAAAGATGATTAGTTTGCGTAATTTTTATTTAACGGACTAAACTTCTTTGATTCTATGTTTTACTACTTCGTTTTTTATTAACTCTACTCTATTCATTTAATAGCAAGCAAGTAACTCTAATTTATTAATTTAATAAATCAGAAGAAAATTGTAATATCGCAAGAAAAGATTTTTAATTGAAAAAAGATTGAGACTCGATCAAATGGCATAATTGACTCTAAATGTACTAGCAAGATAAAAATAATCTCAGGCGATGTCCTCGTCAAAGCGTATTTTCGAAAATGCACAAACAACGTTCAAAATTATCGCTTTGATTCAAACATCTGTCTGTCGCGAAGTGTCTTCTTGCACGTAAAATTTCACACATTCTTGTACGGGAAAAAAATAAATTTTAACTCATCTTTGAAGTTCTATCCAAAGTAAAATAAACTAACGTGACTTAACATTCGAAGATTATTCATTGCATGTACCGTCATCGTCATTCAGCTACAATTGCATCTTTCGAAGCAACGAAATCGGAGGGTATCCGATTTCTTCGCTACAAAATGCTCAAACGAGATCGCTTCAGCGTCTCTTATTTCCAATAAAATTCATTGCTTAAGATCAAGGTATATTCGTGAAGATATTTGCCATTTGCAAATATTCGTACGGAATATTAACATACATATTTATAAATAACACGAATATACGTTTAACCTAACTATTAAAAAACTAATTATTACAATCGCGACGTGCAAGAAGACCTATCCTAAATTAATAAATTTGAACAAAGAGTGTTACTACTCACGGGTATAAAAAATACCCGCGGTCACTATGCTCGCAAACAATTCTACGTAATACAACCAGTCACCCGTGTCGATTCGGACCTTTCATCCTACGACATGATTGGGTGACCGGAGGAACAGAAACGCATGCGACTCACTGTTCGAAGCGGAGAAACAGAGGGCGTACCATGGCTGTTGCGCCACTCCAGCGAATATCATCATGGAGATTAACATTAGACAGGAACCGTGGGAGGTCCAGTGGTGAACTAAATAAAACACAGAATAAAACATGATGAGTGATTGGAGATTGTTTGAAAAATTGGAGATAATGAGAAATGGAAGTTTATTAAATTTGCATCTTTGGTAATAATAAAGATTGGAATTCTAATAAACTTTGATAAGTATAAGAAGTGAAACTCTGATATTTTTTTTTTTATTTATTTGTTGAAATTACAATCAATTCTCGCGTTGAGAATTTTCAGTAATTTTTCTGGCGTGGCGCAGTGACATGGCAAACTCTGATATGAAAGTTAAAAATGTAAAAATGAAGAATCTAATGATTTGTGAGATGTGTTGGTCATTTGTTTCATAATTTGTTATTAAGACTTTAACGCTTATTTTATTGTAACGAAAGAATAAATTGAGAAGATTCTAAACTGGTAAATTATCGATCAAATTGTATCTCTTAAATGATGGTGATGAAAGAAAAATATACGGAATAGACATAATGTAAAAGTACTTACATTTTTGGCTTTTCAGCCACTGTTAGGACACTCCCAAAGAAGATAAAGAAGTTGAAGCAGCGATATGTCTGTAACAGAACATAAGATATCATTAATATTGTTAATACGTAATACAAACTTGGAACTTTAGCAATAATAAAGACTAAAATTTTAATAAACTCTAATAAGTAATGTAAATTGAAATTCTAATATAAAAGTTTGAAATGAAAAAATTGAGAATTCAGTGATTTTTGATGCACATCAGAGACAATTATTGTATTTTAATGTTAAGACTTGAAGACTTTATTTCAATTAAAAAGGACATTTACAGCTTTCTAAATAATCGATCATTTTTATTTTATCATTAACAATATTTCAAACAAAATATAATAAATAGAACAAATTGAAATACATTATATAAAACTACTTACATTTTTGAGCTTCTGGAGAGGCTTTATCTATCCTCTTGACGGAGGCACTGACTCTAATACCGAAAACGAATATTCAAAAAAATAAAAAAAAAACAAAAAATAAAAGACTACGTTACCGCGACCGGTAAAATTATAATCGGCGAACAAGTACTCTAATATCGCGTGACAAATTTCTTTGATAAAATTGTATTACTTTCGCGAGTAATTATTCGATCGAATTTAATCAAAACTATAGTGATTTTAAAATAGTGAAAAGAAACTATCGCGTAGCAAACACTGACTCTACAACCGCATTGCGCGCGGTTACAAATATTCCCTGAAAATAAAGCTGTTTAATGGCGGGTTGGGTGTGGGGGTGGGGTGGGGTGGGCGATGGGACAGAAGCGAAACATCGTTTCGACGATTTTCTTTTTTTCCCTATCGAACGTTTATTTAGAAAATACTGCTATTTGTTTACGCTTAAAAGATTATTATTAAGAAATTGGTACGAGTATGAAAAATATTCGTTGAAAATTCGTTTGCCATACTGTGAATTTTCGTTATTAGAATACGAAATATACATTCCACTAATATGCTATAGTCGCGAGTTATAAATATTGAAAAATATTTGCAAGAATTCAAAAGTTCGCCACTAAATATACTTAAAGAATACTGCACAAACGCGCGCGATATAAGTAACAACGTTGCATGTACTTGTGACGTTAACTGTAGTAAATTTATATAATATAACAAACTAATTTGATTTCGATACGAGAATGTTACGACAGCTATCGAAATAATTAAGTTATTGAGATTTCTATGTTTCAAACTCTGTTTACAATCCAATTAGAAACAATAAGATAATTGATTAAAAATTCCTATGAAATGAGAGAATGATTTCATATATCGAAAATAGAACAACGATTTATTTAATCGATTTTACTTTCATCTTAGTATTGCAAATAATTAAGAAATTATATTTAAAATATATTTTAAAATAAACACAAATTGTATATCGAATGTTACCCATGCTCGAATAAAAAGGCAACAGAATCGTTCATACAAAGCTGTCTGAGTTAAACTAATTTAAACATTACCAAATTTCCATGAAAATTCATCGGATCGATCGTTAATCGTCGTTGCAAATATAGTAATGAAGAACGACGCCACCAATAAGTTAGAATACGCAGCAAAGCTGACGCAACACGTATTACCGGTACGAAATCAGACGACTGAATGACTCCCTGACTCTTTATTTCTGTTGAGCAACTTCCGAAGTGGTGGAGGAAGGGTAAGGACGCACAAATAGGTACACAGTTAACGATTATACCCAGTTACACATTAACGATCTACAGACAAATAAAAGTACATATCTACCACAACATTCATCTTCTACGCAACGCTTACATGAATCTATCCAAATTTTAAACAAAGCATGCATACACGCAATATCTACATCCTACACAATGATTACATCGATCAGTACAAATATCATACAATAAATCGCAGCCCTACTGGCATCATTCGGTATCAAACACACATTTATCTAACTTGGAATGAAAAAAAGAAAATGTAGCTACTGACACTGTATATGCCACTTCGTGTCTTGAAGAAGGGACATACGAGTCGCTGTACTAAACTGCTTAACGTTCTACTTTTGCGACACTATAAGATATTGAAGATACTGAAAAGTTATAAACTCTAACGTGATCTCAATAAATTTCCCTTAAAAATGGGAAAACAAGAAGATACCCGATGAACGAGATTTTTCTATTTTTCGTTCTAAAGTGGATAAATATCGTTGTACAGAATGAGCTCACAATGCACTTAACATAGGTATCTACCTTACGGCTAATTAAGACTAAAAGACTAAAATTAAGACTAAAAGTCCCACGGTGTCCCACGGTGTCCACGATGTCCCACGGTGTCCACGATATCTCACGGCGTCCACGATGTCACACGGCGTCCCACGATGTCCAACGCTGTCCAACGTTGTCCAACGGTGTCCAACGTTGTCCAACAGTGTCCAACGGTGTCCAACGGTGTCCAACGGTGTCCAACGGTGTCCAACGAAGTCCAACGACGTCCAACGACGTCCAACGATGTCCCACGGCGTCCCACGATGTCCAACGCTGTCCAACGTTGTCCAACGGTGTCCAACGTTGTCCAACGGTGTCCAACGTTGTCCAACGGTGTCCAACGATGTCCAACGATGTCCAACGACGTCCAACGACGTCCAACGTTGTCCAACGTTGTCCAACGTTGTCCAACGGTGTCCAACGATGTCCAACGACGTCCAACGGTGTCCAACGCTGTCCAACGATGTCCCACGTTGCAGTCCAGTCTAGATCATCCAAAATTCTGTTGGAGGCTTTTGGAGACCCAAACTGGACCGACGGTATCCCACGGTGTCCCACGGTGCAGTCCAGTCTAGATCATCCAAAATTCTTTTGGCGGCATTTGGAGATCCAAACTGGACTGGTGCGTAGTTCTTAGCTTGGCATCGTTTTCCAAAGATTAATCAACTGATTAATTTTTGGAAAAGGATGCCAATTACCAGGTCTCACCACGAGGAGGTGACTACGCACGAGACCCGCCCATGGGTTATGTAACACTACACATCGATCTCGACATTCAACCTGCTGGCAGAATGTCGAGTTTTGACTCTACTTAACCATGGGCCTGCGTATGGAAATAGTTGTTTCGTAGCCTAACTGCGAAACACATATCTCCAACGCAGCGCTTACATGAATCTTTACAAACATAGAACAAAGCCTACGTAACGCAACATCCATCTCCCACACAACGATTACATCGATCAGTACAAATATCGTACAATAATTCGCATCCCTACTGGCATCATTCGGTATCAAACACACATTTATCTAACTTGGAATGAAAGGAAGAAAATGTAGCTACTGACACTGTATATACCATTTCGTGTCTCGCAGAAGGGACATACGAGTCGCTGTACTAAACTAGTTATCGTTCTATTTTTGCGACACTGTAAGATATTGAAGATACTGAAAAGTTATAAACTCTAACGTGATCTCAATAAGTATCCCTTAAAAATGGGTAAACAAGAAAATGCCCGATGAATCAGATGATAAAGGAAAAAATCGCGGCGCGCCCGAAACGAACGAGATCGCGATCTCTCGAAAGAACTAACAAACCTACGCGACGTACCCCCGTACACGAGATAACCCCGAGGTTCAGCGGAAAGCCCAAGAATTGACCGTAACTCGATTCCTGTTTCGCCGTTCGAAACTTACACGAGTCGCGGTCGATGGCGCCGACCGATGATGCTAGTGATCCACGGGTAATTCAGCCGTGGATCCAGCACATAGGCCAGCAACTTAACACACTCCAACTGAACATGTGGAACCCGGGGAGGGACCGCTGAACAGGATTACGAAGGCAAGAGGCCTCAACTGAACAGTGGGGTCCACTCACGGGGAGGGACCGCTGAACAGGATTACGAAGGCATTGACCTCAACTGAACAGTGGGGTCCACTCCCGCGGGCCCGAACAGAATTACGGAGGACGTGAAATTGCAGGTCCCTGACCGAGTACCAAAGTACCAATCGGACAGGACTGCAGATCCACGACTGAATCCCCAACAGGTTCGCTAGCATCACCGGCGCGACGACAACTCCCGCGATCCGATGCGAACGTCGAGCAGTCGTCGAGCAGTCACCAAGACAGAGGTGTCCTTGGGGCGACTTACGAATCCAAAGAGTTGTCCAGTGCACGTTGACCCGCACGTACGCGGAATACGCGCGAGCGAGTACGTCACGCTACGGTTTGAAAGAACTGAGCGACCGTGAACCGATAAATCGCGGAAACAATTTTTCCAGTGTGGTAAGCGAGGGGATCATGAGAGACGGGATTTTTATTTTTAGTTCCAAGATAGATAAGTATCTTTGTACAGAATGAGCTCACAATGCACATGACATAGGTATCTACCTTACGATTAATTAAGACTAAGACGCACGCATCCCACGGTGTCCCACGGTGTCCCACGATGTCCCACGGCGTCCCACGATGTCCAACGGTGTCCAACGGTGTCCAACGTTGTCCAACGGTGTCCAACGTTGTCCAACGGTGTCCAACGTTGTCCAACGGCGTCCCACGGTGTCCAACGGTGTCCAACGGTGTCCAACGGTGTCCAACGGTGTCCAACGGTGTCCAACGGTGTCCAACGGTGTCCAACGGTGTCCAACGGTGTCCAACGGTGTCCAACGGTGTCCAACGGTGTCCAACGGTGTCCAACGGTGTCCAACGGTGTCCAACGGCGTCCAACGATGTCCAACGATGTCCAACGGTGTCCAACGGTGTCCAACGGTGTCCAGCGATGTCCAACGGTGTCCAACGATGTCCAACGACGTCCAACGGTGTCCAACGGTGTCCAACGGTGTCCAACGCTGTCCAACGTTGTCCAACGGCGTCCAACGATGTCCCACGTTGCAGTCCAGTCTAGATCAT